>NW_022436942.1:82999042-83009585 GCF_009761245.1 Sapajus apella | reverse complement strand
TCTCAGCTCACTGCAACCTCTGCCTCCCAGGTTCAAGCGATTCTCCTGCTTCAGCCTCCCAAGAAGCTGGGATTACAGGCACGTGCCACCACGCCTGGCTAATTTTTGCATTTTCGGTAGAGACGGGATTTCACTGAGTTGGCCAGGCTGCTCTCGAACTCCTGACCTCAAGTGAAGGTTTGGAGGATTTTTGCCTGGTTGTCTGAGGACCTACTGTGTGCTGGGCCCTGCTACACATTCTACCTGAGTTCCCTCATTCCACACTCACGGCGACCCACACGGGTGGTTGCCAGCCTTACCCCATTATACAGATGAGGCAGCTGAGGCACAGACAGGGTCAGCCACTTGCAGGGGTCATACAGCCAGGTGTGGACTTGAACCTGGGCAGCTGGGCTTCAGTCGGTGCTCCATCGCTCCTGCTGCTTCTTGCGACCACAGGCCGGCTCCCTTCCCCTTCCTGGGGCCTGTGCGGTGCTTGTCCTTGCTGTTATCCTCCCAGAGGCCCCTGCGGTGCCCAGTCTGCACTCTCTAAGGGGTAGGGGACCCTGTGGACTCCATGCGCCTCTGGCATCAGGCTGGGCGGGAAGCAGAGAGGCTGGAGTCAGTTTTGGGGTGGTATTCAGCCCCTGGAGCCCTCCCTGCTCTGGCTGTGGCTGGTGCCCTGTGACCATGACCATGGAGCCAGCTCTGTCCCCTGCCCACATCTCAGCCCCTGCTGGGAGTCCCCGCTTCCGTGGCTCCCTCTCCCCTCTGCCTGCAGGTGAAATTTCTTTCCCCAACTCTTCTGGCTGTGGGACAGCAGCTCCCCACCATTCTGGCCCCTGAGTCCCAGCACCCCCCTGGCCCCCTCCGCATGTGGTCAGCAGTTCCCTTCCTGAGGGCCTCGATCACTGGGCTTGGGTTCCCTTCCTGCCGGAGCTGCTCTGGGAGCCCCGCACACCCCGCAGCAGCCTCCAGGGCGGGCTCATCAGCCACACTTCCAGGTGAGGAAGCGAAGGTCCTGAGAAGTCAGGTTGTCCACCCAGGGTGACCAGCCTGCGAGCCCGGGCTGCTGCTTGACTCCAAGGCTGCACCCCTCGGTGTCCTCGCCACCATGGCAACTGGCGCATGCTCTTCCCGGAGGCTTGGTTTCCTCATCTGTGAAACAAAGAAGGAGAACCTTCTCTAAGCCCGACGGGAAGATGTTTCCCTTCTTGGCCTTTCGGCCGGTGTGACAGCGGGGCCCGGCTGCCGCCTCACTTCCACCCCTTGCCTGCCTATCTGGAAAGCGTAGATTCCGTTCCTTTAGCAGCTGTCCTCAGATGGTAAAGCCTCACATTCACACCTCTTCCTCCAGAGGTGACAGCTGTCTGTATTTCTAGGCTCTTCTCCACCAATCAAGGTACCTGACCTTCTCCAAATACCCATCAGCCATTTCCCTCTGTGGCTGTTTGGACTGGGGTTACTCAGCCTCTGCTCTGCCGGCCCAGGAGCTGTGGGACCTCCTGTGCCCCAGCCGGTGGCTGCCAGGGCCACCCCAACTCCCAGTTGTGACAACCCAAAGTGTCTACAGACGTTGCCAGCTGTGGCCTGGGGGACAGAATTGCCCAGGTTGGGAAGCCTTGCCTGGAGGTTTTGTTTTTACCGGTCTGTGCTGGGAGCCACGAGGATTTATTTTTCCTTTCTTTCTTTTTTTTTTGAGCTGGAGTCTCACTCTTGTTGCCCAGTGCAGTGGTGCGATCTCAGCTCATCGTCACCTCCACCTCCCGGGCTCAAGCAATTCTCCTGCCTCAGCCTCCCGAGTAGCTGGGACTACAGGTGCCCGCCACCACACCCAGCTAATTTTGTATTTTTAGTAGAGACAGGGTTTTTCCTTGTCGGTCAGGCTGGTCTCAAACTCCCGACCTCAGGTGATCTGTCTGCCTCAGCCTCCCAAAGTGCTGGGATTACAGGCGTGAGCTACTGCGCTTGGCCACCACGAGGATTCTCAAAGCAGAAATTAACTCGGCCCTTCTTGTCCCAGAAGCTTCAGGTTCCCATAAATGTTAGTGCTGACTGTTGGTTGTACTGTGGGTCTCTCTCTCTCTCTCTCTCTTTAAATAGAGATGATGGAGTCTTATTATGCTGCCCAGGCTGGTCTCGAACTCCTGGCCTCAAGAGATCCTCCCACCTTGGCCTCCCAAAGAGTTGGGATTATAGTTGTGAGCCACGTGCCTGTCCTCTACTGAGTGCCTAAAAACTGTGTCCGCTGTTCCACACAGGATGTCCCTGTCCCTCTCTTGAGCCATCCCAAAGCCTCTGCTCGCCTCGTCCCTGCAGACCCCCTCCTAGAAGCCTGTTCTCTCTGAACTTCGGGAACTGTTTCGTCCGCCCTCAATGACCCAAAGGAGTTGCAAAATGGGATTTCCTCCAGGCTGACCTTTCCTTACCTCCCTGCCTCTTAACACAATTAACTTCCTGATTAAAAAAAAAAACCATGCCTGTCCCTCTGCAGGAAATATTAAAGTGCTCTGCAGGAATGGAGTTGGCAGGCTGATGGTGGGGGAGTGAAGTGCCCTCTGATTTGGGGGAGGGGGAGGAGCACCGTGGGGACTGGTGGAGGCCCCGGCATCCTCACCTCCCTGCCACCTCTCTGCCACCCCACAAGCTTTGTCATTGAGGCGGCAGGACACACAAGGTCCCCAGATATCCATTTGTCTCCCCTCATTTGCAAGTGCTGAATGAAATCGTTCCTCCTCCCCTGACAGGGCAGAATGCAGCAACTCCAAATGAGCTATTTATGGGCCATTTTTTCCAGCATTCCTTGCATATTATAATTAAGAGATAATGTCAGTGGAATAGAACATTGTCACCGGGTGATGGTCTCCTGCTGCTTCTGAAATGTCAAGGCAAAGTCACAGCATTTATCAAAAATAAATGTTGGCGGGAAGACGCGACGTTTGTTTTCACAGCAGGGACATCAATCCCGGGACAACGATATGGGAATGTCTTTATTTCTCTTCTCCGGAGTGATGGATGCCAAGGGATGATCCTGCTTGACAGATGAGGGGTCTCGCCAGTGAGACGAGGCCAGCTGAGGCAGGGGCGCCGGCTGCCCAACCAGGTGGTGACATGCTGAGGAGTTGGCAGGAGGGTTCTGGCCGCTTCCGCCAGGGCTGGGATCAGCAGATTAGCTCTCCACCGATGCGTTGAAGGTGGCCCCAGGGGCGTCTGAGCTCCGGCTGGGCCAGGCATCCTCTGCAGCTGGCGGCCCCGCTGATTGGGTAGGGAGCGGGCTGACAGTTGGAGAAGTCCGCCTTCCTGCCACTGTGTGGGTCCCTGGGGAGCCAGGCTAATGATGGAGCGGCGTACCCTTGGTCAACCTCGGTTTCTGCATCGCTGCCCAAGAGGGAGCCAGCCTTGGAAAGGGCAGCTGAGACAGCCAGCCACCTGCTAGCGACTCCTGGTGATCGGGGCATCCGCACTGCAGCGTGGAGGAGGGACCTTGCCTCTCGCCGCCCGGCTTAACTGCGCACTCGGCTGACATCTCTTCTGCACAGCTGCCCCTGTGATCTTTCTCAAGTGCAAATCTGCTCATGTAGCTCCCGGCTGAAATCCCCCAGGCCCTCGGGATCAGGTCCCAGCTCTGAAACGGAGGGCACAGTGACCTGCTTGATCCAGCTCCCACATAACTTTCCCAAAGGCCTTGCAGTTCTTCCAAGTAGCCAGGCTGTGTCATCCACTGGTTCCCCTCCCCCCAGCCACTGCCTTTATCCTTGATTTTTCACCTGGGACAACTTCTTCTGTTCCTGCCTGCATGCAACCCCTAGTCTGTCTTCTCTCACTTCTTCTTTGGGCCTCCATTTTGATCAGTCCTCCTCCAGGAAGACTTCCCTGATCTCTCAAGCCTTGACTGTGTGCTTTTGCTATAGGCTATGCCTGGGCTCTTCACTTACTCACACTGTTGTGAGCACTTGGGTCTTACTCTTTCTCCCTCTTCTGAGCTGTGGGCTCCATGACAGCTTTGCCTGAAGCTCTATACCTGGATACAGAGTGGGTGCCTCACGAGCATGTGCTGGAACAGCTGAATACACGAGTGAACGGATGGGGCCTTTTATGTGAGTTTGTATCGGTTATCTATTGACAAAATAATGCTGCATAACAAATCACGTCAAATATCAGTGACCTCAAACAATAAGCGTTTATTAGGCTCATGCGTCTGCAGGTCAGTGATTGAGGCTGGGCTTGGCTGGGCGGTTCTTCTGTCTCGGCTGGGCTCTCTCACATGTCTGGGGGTGGCTGGCTGTTGGTTGCTCCAGGGTGGCCTCAGCTGGGATTGCTGGGAGAGCCCGGCTTTGCTCAGCACATCTGTCCTCCAGCAGGCTAGCCTGGGCAGGATCTGAGACCACGGCAGAGGTGGAGGAGTACAAATAGTTGTGCCAGGCTTCTCGAGCCCCACCTTGGCACTAGCACATTGTTACTTTGATTGGTCAACACCAGTCACAAGGCCATTTCAGATTCAAGGGGTTGGGGAGTAACTTTACCTCTTTGGTGAGAGGAATTGCAAAGCCACACAGCAAAGGACATGCATGCAGGGTGAGGTATGAACTTGGTGCCACTGGCACAATCTATCAGGGAGGTTAAGTCAAATCCTTACAACAGTGCAGTGGGCATCTAAAGGTGCCGCCCAAGCACAGCAATTCTCCTGGTGGTGACAACGATGATGGTGTTTTGCTTTTTTAAATTGTGGCAAAACACACATAAAATGTACCGTCTTAACCATTTTCAAGTGTACAGTTCAGGGGCACTGGGGACATTCACATTGTTGTGCAGCAGACCTCCAGAGGGTTTCTATCCTGCAGAACTGAAACTCCGTCCCCTTTAAACAAGAACTCCCTTGCCCCTGGCAATTGCCATTCTGCTTTTGGTCTCTGTGAATTTGATGACTCCCTACCTCCTCTGAGTGGAATCACACAGTGTGCGTCCTTTTGTGACTGGCTTATTTCACTTAGCATAATGTCCTCAAGGTTCGTCCACTGGGTTAGCCCATGACAGGGTTTCCTTCCTTTTCCTGGCTGAATGGTATTCCATCGTATGGATGGACCACAGTTCGTTTATCAGTTCATCTGCTCACAAACCATTAGGTTGCCTCCACCTTTGAGCGCTTGTGAATGAACAGGTCGGGCTGCTGTAAACTTCAGTGTGCATGTATCTCTTTGAGACCCTCTTTCTATTCTTTCGGATATAAGCCTAGCAGTGGGAGCTGGGCATGTGACTCACACCTGCAATCCCAGCTCTTTGGGAGGCAGATGTGGCAGGACTGCTTGAGCCCAGCAGTTTGAGACCAACCTGGGCCACATCTCGAGACCTTGTCTCCACTAAAACTTTAAAAATTAGCTGGGTGTGGTGGCACATGCCTGCTGTCCCAGCTACTTGGGAGGCGGAGGTGGGAGAATCAATTGAGCCTAGGAGATCGAGTGTGCAGTGAGCCATGATCACACTGCTGCACTCCAGCGTGGGCAACAGAGTGTGACCCCGTCCCCAGTCCATCCATCCATCCATCCATCCATCCATCCATCCATCCATCCCTGAAGTGGGCTTGCTGGATGTTAGATGGTGTGGCTTTTGGCCTTGCAGAACACAAACGCGGACCCGGGCTTTGACAGAGCAGCAGTTTACGGGGCAGATCGGGGTCGGGTTGCCTGGTTTGGACCCCAGCTCCTCTGCTTCCTCATAATGCTTCCTCTGTGAAGCCGCCCACTCTGAGCCTTGGTTTCCTCTTCTGTGAAATGGGGGTGATCCTAAGACCTGTCCGTAGAGTGTGAGGATTAACTCGGTAAGGTGCTTAGAACAGTGCCTGATGCACAGCCAGCTCTGAACACACAGTCCCCACGTGTTGTTTTCCGGTGATCAGTGCCTTTGACCCGCCCTAGCCCCTCTGGGAGTGAAAGCACTGTAGCTGACAGCTGGCTGGGAGCAGCATCCTTCTTCACTGTGGGAAAACACCCGGGGTTTATCTCCTCCGGGCAAATCACAGGGACGGGGACAGCAGGGTTTGTGTGGGGTGACAGGTGCTGACACCACATCCCCTCTGCTGGGGTGTCCGGCCAGGCCTCCGAGGGGAGGGTTGCGGCTGGTGCTAAGTTGGCATTTGGCAGGGTGGGAGGGAGGCCCCCTCCGCCTCTGTTCAGCTCTCTCTTTCCGAGGCCCGCTCTTCCCCCTCCACCCCTCCACACAGATTGCAATTTCGGCCGCGGCAGGAAGAGAGGAATGAGCTTGCATAATAGAGGAACATTCGGTTCTTTCAGGCTGGGCCTGGAGAGGGGGAGGCTTTTGTGCTGAAGTGTGCACCACGGGGGCAGGCTCGAGAGGGTTCCTGTGCACCGGGGCTGGGAGGAGCTTTGCACATGGGAGGGGTGGCCGCGCTGAGGTCCAGATGGATGTGGGGGCGGGGGCCGCTCCCCCGGGAAGGGCAGATGGGGAGGGTGACTTTGCTGTTTCTCAGAGATGGGAAGCAGGGCAAGAGGAAAACCGCACAGGGCAGGGAGGGGAGGCCCAGGCAGGGCTGGAACTCACACGCCCTGGGCCCTGCACATGGCCCCAGCCGGCTGTTCCTCTCCAGGGGCCTTTCGGGCCACTTCCTGCACACCCCAGCCAGGTCTGTGGTCTCAGCATGGAGTTAAACCTGTGCCTTCCTGATCCAAGGGGATGGGTTTGAGCTGTGAGGGGCGTCTCCAGGACTACTGGGTCAGACGAGAGAGAAAACGGAGAGCAAACACGGCCAGGGCCAGCAGGTCACTCCCCAGATGTGACAACACCCACCCAAACTGCAGCCCTGGCACTGCTGTTTATCAGGTGTCAGAGAAGGGACATTCATTCCCCCTGGATATTTAAAAGCCAGAGCAGGGGTCTGTGCTGTGAGTCTTGGGGGCTTCCATAACTTCCAGCGCCATGTCTGGGTCTCTGAGCTGACTCAGTTCTCACAGCAGAGCGGGGCTGGGGCAGCTGGCCAGGCTCTCCACAAGGACTTGCTGTGCATCAATTCTGTCCCGGCCCGTTTTAGATGCTGGGATGCAGGCGTGAGCAGAGCAGACGGATATCCCGGTGCTCAGAGGTTTCTTCTAGTGGAGAAGTAGGCAGCATGGGGCAAGTCAACTCAGGGCACAGGCAACGCATTGTGGGGGTGCACGGCCAGCCTCAGTCCCCCCCGTCAGCCCCTGCATGGGTGCCCTTTGCCAGGTGGCAAAGAAGAGAGTACATCTCCCCGCCTCTTGACTTTAGGTCTGGCCATATGGCTTGCTTTGACCATAAGAAGGTAGTGGAGACCAGACGTGGTGGCTCATGCCTGTAATCCCAGCATTTTGGGAGGCTGAGGCAGGCAGATCACAAGGTCAGGAGTTTGAGACCAGCCTGGCCAACATGGTGAAAACCCATCTCAACTAAAAATATAAAACTTAGCAGGGCATGATGGCATGTGCCTGTAGTCTCAGCTACTTGGGAGGCTGAGACAGGAGAATTGCTTGAACCCGGGAGGTGGAGGTCACAGTGAGTCGAGACTGCACCACCGCACCCCAGCCTGGGTGACAGAGCAAGACTCCATCTCAAAAAAAAAAAAAAAGGTAGTGGAAATGATGCTGTGTTAGTGCTGGCCCTTCCCTTCAGGGTCCTTGTCCTACGCTGTGCCTCTGCTGTTGGGTGAGACAAACACGCCCTGGGTTAGCTCGCTGATCCAAGGAGGAAGACAGACAGGTGGCGCAGCCCAGCCCAACCTGGATCAGGTGACCCCCAGCAAACTGGTGGATATGGAAATGATACTGAGTGATCGCATGTGGGAGTCTTGTTATGCAGCATATTGTCAGCAGTAGCTAACTGTTACGGTGAGCTGTTGCTAGGTGCTGTTATTGATGCCATTCTACAGGTAAGAAGACTGAGGCCTGCAGAGGTGAAGACACTGTCTTGAAGTCACAGATGGCTGAGCCCAGACAAGATGCCAGCTGTGCCGACTCCAGGCGGCTTGTTCATGCGCCCAGCCCATTTTCACTAAGCACCTACCGTGTGCCTGTGATTGTGCTGGAAACGAGAGGTAATCCAATGGAAAAGCTCCTTCCATGAGCAGCCTCTGTTAGAAGAGAGGCCTCTTCTTTTCCGACAGTTTCAGCAGAAGTCTGAGGCTGGGGTCCCATCAGCCTGGCGTGGGTCACCTGCCGCCTATGAGCCAGTTATGGCAGGGAAATAACGTGAGGCTCTGATGGGCCAGGGTAGGTCATGTGTTCATACTGCTCCCCATAACTGGGAGAGGGGATGACCCCATCGAAACCAGACGGACTGAGATGGAGGAGAGATGTTTTCCCAAAGAAAAAGGGGTGCTATTAAACCCTAAGAAGGGGAAAGAGTTACTGGGCTGGTAAAAAAGAGCAGTGCGTACACCAGAGCTCCGGGGCCCTGATAAAGACCTCCACAGCGCTCCGATCCTTAGTGAAGCCCCCCAGGGTCCGGGGCTGCTCCAGCCTCCCCTGCCTCTGACGCTCCTCCTGGGTGCTCTGCCTGGCTCTGGGAAGATCAGATGTGATTTATTCCTGGCATCTGTGCCGCCACTTGCCGCGAGGTGCTTTGCAGCAGAACAATAAGTTACAGGGCCATTTATCTTCTTGGCGGCTTCTGATAAAATGGGCAGTCTGCGCAGACAGGGTCTTTAACGAACATGATCAGGGCTGTTCATTTGGAAACCAGGAGACCTTGACGTTGGCTTTAACTGAAGGGGTTAGCCCCGAGGGGCTTGGCTGGCTTTGTTCAGAAGGGAGGGTTGCAGCCAAGGGCAGATCTGCCCGTGAGGCTGGTCCATGCCTCTACTCTGTGTTTGACTTTGGGTAACCTATGCGACCTCTTCCAGACTTTGTTTCCTCACCTGTGACATGGAGATGTATCAGTCAGTATCGGCTCAGTTGTGTTGCGGTAACGAACAACCCCCAAATCTCATGGTTTAAAACAACCAGCGTTTGTCTCTCCCTCGCGCTGTGTGTCTGCTGTGTGTTGCGGGGGGCGGGGAGGGTGCTCTGTGCCCTGTCTCCTCACTCTGGGATGCAGAGGGGGTCTCTGCAATGTGGAGCACCGTCGGGCTTGGGGCAGGCGGCGCACTGCTTCTTACAGCTTCTCAGATGCAACTGACATCACTTCTGCTGACATCTCATTGGCCCAGGCAAGCCACACGGACACGCCTGACTTCTGGTCGGGGGTGGGTGTAGCAACGAGAAACCCTGCCTGTGACTGTTAGCAGGGAAGCTGGAGAATAATTATTTATTAGAGAGAGCAGTTCTGCTGAGCCATCGGAGAGTCAGGGTTTTTTCTCTGGTGCCTCCTGGGGCTGCTCATCATCTGACTTGAAGCCATTCTGCTCTCCACTGCCAAATTAATCATTCTCCTCGTGCCTCTGCCATGCCACTCCATCTGCTGTGAACCTGAGCACCTGCTGCAGGGCGCTGAAGCCGCTCAGCCAGGCACTCAAAGAACCCCTAGGCTGGCACCTGTCAAGATAGCCACTTCTGACTCAGCGAGGGCAGGGTCTGGGTATTTCTCGCTCCCCACTTTGTCTCCAGCTTCTAGAACTGGCATACAGTAGGTGCTCAGTAATTATTTGGTGCAATTATGCAATAACTTGCCCAAGCTCACATGCCAGATTCTAAGCCAGACGGGGCTCACAGCAAAGTGCTCACTATTGATAAGGCTCAGTGCAGCCGCCGGTGGTCACAGCATTTCCTGGCACTCAGCACGTGCTGTGCCCCAGGCCTTGGGAGCCGGCTGTCTTGTGTGTGTCCGTCCCTGGGGGTCCTTCAAACCATTCCCCAAGGAAGGCACCGTGGTGAGCAGAGTCTTGACTGAGATAATCATTTGTGTTTATTCACCCTGTAATTTTCTCTCCCTCAATTCCAAGGCAACATCTAGCCCTTTCCTTGATGTTTGTTTTTCTGGGCAGAGATGAGAAGCTTCTGGAAGATAGTTTATCTCTACTGGCGTTTTGTGAAAACTGGATGTATTATTCAGGGTTTAGGTTCAGCTGCTGTAACAAAGAAACTCTAGGCTGGGCACCGTGGCTCATGCCTGTAATCTCTGTGCTTTGGGAGGTTGAGGTGGGAGGATCACTTGAGGCCAGGAGTTTGAAACCAGCCTGGACAACATAGTGAGACCCTGTCTCTACAAAACAAACAAACAAACAGAACATTAGCTGGATATGGGCATGGGCATGGTGGCACACACCAGCAGTCCCAGTTACTTGGGAGGCTGAGGCAGGAGGTCAAGCCTGCTCTGATAGAGCCACTGAACTCCTGCCTGGGCGACACAGCAAGACCTTGTCTCAAAAACAAACAAAACAAAGACAGAGAAGCTCCAATGCAACATCGGCTGAGGCAGGAGAGAAGCCTGTTTCTGTCTACTGTGGGCGGGTAAGAGGACCAAGGGAGGCGGGCTGCCAGGACGGCCAACAGCTTTGCCCTGCAGTGACAGGGGGCCTAAAGTGACTGGGACCCTGCAGTGACTGGGACCTACAGTGACTGGGCCCTACAGTGACTGGGACCCACAGTGACTGGGACCT
>NW_022436942.1:82980251-82999032 GCF_009761245.1 Sapajus apella | reverse complement strand
CCTACAGTGACTGGGCCCTACAGTGACTGGGCCCTACAGTGACTGGGACCTAAAGTGACTGGGCCCCGGCAGTGACTGGGACCTACAGTGACTGGGACCTGGGACCTAAAGTGACTCGGCCCCTGCAGTGACTGGGACCTACAGTGACTAGGACCTGGGACCTACAGTGACTGGGCCCTACAGTGACTGGGCCCTACAGTGACTGGGCCCTACAGTGACTGGGACCCACAGTGACTGGGCCCTACAGTGACTGGGGCCCAGGCCCTGCCATCCTGTCATCCATTCTCCCTGGATATGATCCTCAAGGCGTGGTGGAAGCAACGACAAAACCATGCCCACATTTCAGCTCTCAGAAAGCCGGAGAAAGGAGCCGGCAAGCCGAGGGGTGGACCCTCCCACACATTCCAGCAGAGCAAGGGAGTGAGGTCTCTGGTCTCCGGCTCTGTGGCCGTGCCCGGCCAGGTGTATTCCCACAGAACAGGAGGAGCTACAGGCTGGCCACACCTGAGCTTGCTAAGGAAAGTGTTGCTGGTTCTGGAGGGAGATGGAGAGAGGGAGCGAGGTTTTCCCATGCTGGGAGTGGGTGACGGCAGGCCTGGTGACCTGGCTCTGTGACAGCGCTCTGGAGCTGACGGGATCTGGAAGCTGTGTCCTGCTCTAGGAAGAAGGCGCCCTAAGCCAAGAGTGCCCGGGCAGACAAGGCCTGCCCGCTTCACCCCAGAAAGGATCACAGTCCCCATTCCCCATCTCAGGGCTCTCCAGGGCTCCCAGGGAATCAGTGACCGGAGGGACCTCATGAGCTTTGGCCTTTGATCCGACTTAGCACAGAGAAGCCCGACCCTGAGACCGAATATTCCTTCATCCTGGAAGGATGGGGTTTGGAACCAGCCCCCAGTGGATTGGAAAGAAATGAAAATCAGTTACATCTCGCAGATCTGGGTTCACGGCCTGACCCATATGCACGTTGCCTTGATATCCCTCTTACATTAACTGAGGAGACTGGAGCTCAGAGAGATCAGGTTACTGCCCTGTGGTCACACAGCAAGTTCACAGTAAAACTGGCATTGGGAACCAGGCTGGCAGTTTGCAGACCCCTCGTGCACTGTGGCTGTGCCGTTCCTCCCTGCTTGCGTGTGAAAGCACTGTTTGGAGTTTGGACGCAGGGCAGGCAGGCGGCATTGGGGTGGGGGAGGGTTCTGTGTACCTGAGGACGCAGATGGCTGGCATGTGTGATGTAGGCTTACCAGGGGTTCCAGAAAGTTCAGCAGGCCACCCTCTGGGAAACTTCTGGGAGGTTCTTGGTTATTTTCTAAACAACTGTTTACCCCCTGGACTGGAAGCGGCTGGTGAATTATTCAAAGGCCATTGTGGGGGGAGGGGGAGGGTGGCTTCTGCCAAGACCCCTCCCTGCCTGGCTACCATCAGGGAGCCCGCTTGGGGAATGTCTCTGGGCAGGGAGGGGGGGGTGACGGGAGTGAGCTGTAGGACAAGTGGCCAAGAGCTCACGTCTGTTCTGCCACTTCCGGGCCAGGCCGGCCAGCCCCCTCCCTGAGTCTCAGTTTCCCCATTTCTAAAATGGACCCAAGGTACTAGTGTAGGGACAATTTGAGGAGAAAACAGGTAGATATTTTTAGCCCAGTGCCTGGGGCAAGTAGTGAGGACTCAACGCCAACATTTCCTGGCCAAGGGGAGCTTTCTTACTCTTTAAGACTCAGTAATTTTTCTCTTCGGTACGTGTCAAGGTAGAACTCTTGAACGTGTACTCCGGGCGATGTGACAAGAATGTGGGCAGCAGCAGCATCTTGAAGCCTCAAAAGGAGACCCAGGTAGGTGCAGTGGCTCACGCCTGGAATCCCAGCACTTCGGGAGGCCTGGGCGGAAGGATTGCTTCAGCTTAGGAGTTCAAGACCACCCTAGGCAAATGTTAAGACCCCATCTTTACATCTGTAATCCCAGCTCTGTGGGAGGCCAAGGTGGGAGGATCACTTGAGGTCAGGAGTTTGAGACCATCCTGGCCAACATAGGGAAACCCTGCCTCTACAAAAAGTACAAAAGGTGGCTGGGCATGGTGGTGTGTGCCTGTGGTCCCAGCTTCTCGGGAGGCTGAGGCAGGAGGATTGCCTGATCCTGGGAGGTGGAGGCTGCAGTGAGCCACTGCACTCCAGACTGGGTGATGGGAGTGAAACCCTATCAAAAAAAAAAAAAAGCAAGAACAAAACCTGTCCCATGAGAGGTCCCTCCCTGTTCCTTTCTCCCCCGGCCCCTAGCAACTACCAACCTACTGTCCAGCTCTCGGGGTCTGCCTGTTCTGGACTTTCTATGGAAATGGACTGGACACTTTGTGGCCTCCTGTGTCTGGCTTCTTTCCTCTGCATCATGTCTCGAGGCTCACCCACGCTGTGGCGTGTGTCAGTGCTGAACCTGTTTTGTGGCTGGTCACGTTCCACTGCGTGGACAGACCATGTGTGGTTTATATAGTTGTCAGCGGAGGGACATTCCGGTTGTTTTCGCTTCTGGGCTGTTGTGAATAACGCTGCTATGCACATGTGTGTACAAGTTCTTGCATGAACGCCTGTCTTTGTATCTCTTGGGATTATGGACACCGGAGGCCAGCATGGTGTTGGTGGGGGGGCGGGTCTGTGTGCTGTGGGATGTTTCACGTCGCGTCTGCAGCCACAGCACCCTCTCCACCAGTGTGACAGCCACAAATGTCTCCAGACACTGCCAGAGTGCCCGGAGCCAATCTCACTTCAGGTAAAGCGGAGGCTCGTCTGTGGAGAGTAAAGAAAGCCCCAGTCACAGAAGACTGCATACACCACGACCCTTGCGCCAGGAAGTTTAGCAACAACTATGACTCGATAATAAATTCTTTTTTTTTTTTTTAGACGGCTTCTTGCTCTGTTGCCAGGCTGGAGTGCAACTTTGCGATCTCAGCTCATTGCAACCTCTACCTCCCGGGTTCAAGTGATTCTCCTGCCTCAGACTCCTGAGTAGCTGGGACTACAGGTGCGCATCACCACACCCGGATAATTTTTTTTTTTTTTGAGATGGAGTCTCACCCTGTCACCAGGTGCCAGGCTGGAGTGCAGTGGCGTGATCTTGGCTCACTGCAACCTCCACCTCCCGGGTTCAAGCAATTCTCCTGCCCCAGCCTCCCGAGTAGCTGGGACTACAGGCGCACGCCACCACGCCCAGCTAATTTTTTTTTTTTTGTATCTTTAGTAGAGACAGTGTTTCACCATGTTGGCCAGGATGGTCTTGAACTTCTGACCTCAAGTGATCCTCCCACCTTGGTCCCCCACAATGCTGGGATTACAGGTGTGAGCCACCACGCCAAGCCTAATAATAAACTCTTTAGGGAAGAGCTTCTCAAAGTGTGTGGTCCCAGAGCTGCAGCAGCAACAGTGCCTGGAAACGTGTTGGAAATGGACATTTGTGGGCTCTACTTGGAACTTGCTGAGCGGGACGCTCTGGGCTGGACCTGAGACCTGCGTTTCCACAGCCTCTCAAGTGACCAGCACACTGTGGTGTTAGAAGCACCGGTTTTGGCACAAATCCTCATGCCCAAAGCCCACGGTGAAGACAAAATATGTGTTTATTAAATCGAGGAGTGGGGCTTATTTCTGGGGAGAGTCTAGAGCTAGACAGGTCCCTGCCTGAGTTATGTTCTTGTTCTCACATGGGGGATAGCTTCATGAGTGTCTGTTATATTGTGAAACAAATTCGAAAGCACAAAAAGAAATGAAGAAATAAACCCATATCAGAAAAACAGGTCAGGCTTCACCAACCGCGGGAGTGAGTCACAAGACAATGACTAATCCGATTTTATGCACCTGAGGTCATGCAGGGCTAATGCAGACCATTCCTGCCATGTCCAAGCTTATTCATCAAAAGGGGAGCAGAGGTCCCTGCTGGTGCCCACAAATCAGCTGTGGCCTCTGGTGTCTGTTGCCCCCGCTTTTCTCAGACGCCCCTGCCTCTGGGAATTCGGGGTGGTTGCGAAGGTCTATTGAACAGCTGCTGTGCACCAAGTCTGTTAGCTTAAGGCCTCACACTGGTACCTCTGAAGTCCTATTTTACAGATGCGGAGACTGAGTCTCAGGAGGCTCAGTGACTTGCCCCAGGTGGGGAGGGCCTTGGGGTCGGAGCCGCAAGTGTACATCTGTCGACAGGGCCCCTTGCTGGGGCTGAGGCAGGATCACTCCGGACATGCAGGCCAAGGCCTCCGTGGGATTTCATCCAACAAAAGCCAAGTTCAGTGTGTCTTGGTTTCTTCTGAAATTGCCCTAACCTTGCCTGTTAAAGATCTGGCTGACTTGTGCTGTTCTTTTTCTTAAAGAAGTCCCCAACAGATGAAATCACAAAGCCCAGAGTAGTGAAGACATTGCCCAAGACCCACAGCAGAGGCAGGATTCAAACCTGGCTCACCTTCTCCAGGAAGTCCTCCATGCCTGCTGCCTTTCCCCAACCCCCACAGAACTCCGGGGCTTAGGGACATGTCAGCAGAGCCCGTTTGCCTTGTAACCCAGCACCATGGGTCGCCAGCCCCTCACAGGCAGAGCTCAGACCTGGGACTTCTTTGTGTGCCACTTCTCTCGACTTTCTGCTCCTCTCCCATGAGGTCAGTGTGAGCTGGGCACACATGAGGCATCCAGCAGGCCCTCTGCAGGTGGGTGGCAGCGCAGTGAGGCAGCCTGCGTCTCAGGCACAGGACCCGCTGAGCATTTGCCCTCATCTTTCCCACTTCAAAGTTTTCGGGGACAGAGACACCCAACTCTGTGAATTACACTGAAACCAGGAAGCTCCTACTCACTCCCTAAAAGAATAAACGAAATGACAGCTAACGGCGACCAAAGCCTTACTATACGCTCAGCACTCTGCCTAGAGAACACGTTCAACACGCAAGAGGGCCCTTCTATCATTGATGTCCTCCCCATTTTACAGAGGAGGAAATAGGCACAGAGAGGCTGAGTGACTGGCTCAAGGTCAGACAGCTAAAAAGAGAAGGAGCCAGGGTGTGAGTCTCCCTTGGGGTGGAAAGACTCTAGTGAGAGTTTTGACTTCCCGTGGGGGAGGCTGGGGAACGAGGCCAGAAGGCCCCTGAGGCTGTTTCTATGTCTCTGTCAGGTCATTTCTCTTGGGTCAGCCAGCAGGGGTGGGCAGCTCTGAAATCAGGCTCAGCCCAGGCCAAGGAATGTCCCCATCGGCTGTGGCTCAGCGGCCAGCCTGGAGCGGAGGCTGGGGGAGGGAGTGGTGTCTTGGCAGCCGTGACAAATAGAAAACAGATTGTGTTTCCCTTTGCCTCCACCCCCAGCCGGGGGAGGGGATGCGCCGGAACCCAATTACCCACTTACAATGGATGCTCTATTGTGGAACAGGAGGCAAGGTCGGGGCAGGGGGAGCAGGCCCTGCCCGGGGTGCGGTGTCCCTGGCACGGCCCATTGCTCACCCGCCCTAGCTGACCTCCCTTCCTCCTGACTCTGCTGCCAGCCCCTCCGCCCCCTCTCCTAGCTCACAAAGATCCAGCACCCTTTCCAAAACTGGGCTTTCCTTCCAAACAACCTTGATGCTCACTGTGGACCTGCAGGGATTGTGGATCCTTGTCCGGACACTAAAATCCCGCAAAGGTTTCTGTCATTCATTCATTCATTCTTCATTTATTCATTTTCCCCCACCAGCCCCCCGTAATCTCTCTCCCTCTCTCTATCTTGTTAATGAGCTGGAAATGTTTGAGCACCCAGGCAGCTTGGTTCCCATTGAGATTCACTCATTGATTCACTAAATATTTACTAAGCGCCCACTATGTGCAGGCACTAAGAATCTGTTCATTTAACACTGTTTGTGGAGCACCTACTGTGCGTGAGGCACTAGAGACTTGCATTCACTTACTAAGTATCTGTGGAGCATCCACAGAGATACATATGTTTTTCCAGTATTTGTGGAGCACGTACTATGCGCTAGGGAGTCATTCATTCATTTACCAAGCATTGGTGGGGCACCTACTACGCGCTGTGTGTTGGGGTGCCGCAGTGAACAGGACAGACACGGTCTCTGCCCTCAGGCATCTTATGGTCCAGTGGGCAGAGGCAGACTCTTAACAACAATTCGATGTGATGTGCATTTATCGCACACCAACTGTTTGCAGGGTTCTTGGAGGGCAGGATTATGAACAGCCTGAGCACGAATCAGACCCAGATTAGGACGGGTGTGCTGACTGCATCACCAGCGAAGGAGGCTGAATTCACCTCCAAGACCCCGGTTTACTCAGCTGTAAAATGGGTGGTGGTGAGACTTAGCCAGGGGCCTGGGAAATATGGGTTTGCTTCTGTTGGGGACAGCCGTTGCTTTCACCAGCTCAGCATCTGTTCCTCCTGGTAACGGCGCCTGGGATCTTGCTGGGGGAAAGAGTTTTCTTCTCTTCTCTCACCACCTGCAGTTCAGGTGGGGTTGACCCCGCCTCCCTGGCTCCTGGCGGAGCACATGACCAAGGACAGATCATCCCATCCTCTGACTGCAGTCATTGGGCCAAAGGAGGGTCACACGATGCAGTCAGGGCTCAATGAGATTCTTGCCTCAGGAAGGGCTGAGAATAAAACCAGCCCAGAGGGCCCGGCGTGGTGGCTCGTTTGTAATCTCAGCACTTTGGGAGGCCAAGCCAGGCGGATCACCTGAGGTCAGGAGTTCGAGACCCCGTCTCTACCAAAAAACACAAAAATTAGCTGGGCATGGCGGCAGGTGCGTGTAATCCCAGCTGCTTGGGAGGCTGAGGCAGGAGAATGGCTTGGATTCGGGAGGTGGAGTTTGCAATGAGCCGAGACTACGGGACTGCATTCCAGTCTGGGCGACAAAAGTGAGAATCCATCTCAAAAACAAACAAACAAAAAACTCCTCCCCCCACCAAAGGCCCAGAGGAATGGAGAGAATGAGTCCTGATGGTGCCATTGTGAGCTCCTAGCTCAGCTGGAGCTCACCCACCCCCCGGACTTCTCAGTAACATGAGCTGATAAATAAACTCTTTCTGTCACTTTGGCCACTTTGAATTGGAAATTTTGTGATTTGCAGCCAGGAGCACTACCTGATAAACAGGCCTTTCCTCTCCCCTTATTTCATAAAACACCACATGTGGAACAAGCAAAATTAGTTCCCCTGCTTCCTAATCAGCCGATGAGCAATGGCTAATGGTAGAGGCTGGGCGATGACTCCTTTCTCTTTGGTACGTGAGGACATCCATTCTCTGGCCGGCCCCTGACCTCGCCTCACTGAGCTGGAGTAGAAATCACTTAACTTTCCCAGCCTAGGCGTTTAGAAGTTTGTGATGGATGGCGCTTGGCCTTGTGGGCAGACGTGGACAATTCTCGGCTGTCTGATCTGTCCCTTCTTTCTGCTTTTCACAGCTGGCCCCAGCAGGAGTCAGTGGCGGGGTTCAGAGATGGCAAACTTATTCTGTCAAGGGCCAGATAGTGAATATTTTAGGCTTTGTGGGTCATGAGGTCTCCGTTGTGCATTCTTTGTTATTTTTTGTTTTGTTTGTAAAAACTCTTTAAAAATGTAAAGAATGACCAGGTGCGGTGGCTCATGCCTGTAATCTCATTGCTTTGGGAGGTCGATGAGGGAGGATCGCTTGAGGCCAGGAGTTTGAGACCAGTCTGGGCAACGTATTAAGACCCAGTGTTTTTTTAAAAAATGTAACCAGGCATGGTGGCATGTGCCTGTAGACCCAGCTACTCTAGAGGCTGAGGCAGGAGGATCGCTTGAGCCCAGGAGTTCAAGGCGGCAGTGAGCTGTGATTGGGCCAGTGCACTCCAGCCTGGGCAACAGAGCAAGACCCTGTCTCAAATAAATAAATAGTGTAAAAATGTAAACATGATTCCTGGTACGCAGGCTGCCAACTCTTCTCCTTTGCTACAGGCTGGATTCATCTCCCGGCTGTGGTCTGCTGGCCCCTGGATGAGCTCATGGTTCAGGGAATCAGGGTCCCTTTCCTCTGTCCTGGGTTCTCTCCCTCCCTCTCTTCTCCCCTCCCTTTCTTTTTCTTTGCTCTCCCTCCTTCCTTTCTTTTTTCTCTCTTTTGTAGGATAAAAACCCTTGTTCTCTCAAACCCAGGAAATATTCTGGAACTATTTTGGTGTCAAGACTCATCCTGGAAAGTAGCCCGTCTCCTTTGCTTGCCATTTCTCCCCGTGGCACTTAGTACAGTTTGTAATTACAGAGCTCTTTAATTGTTTTGGGGTATCTGTTTTCTTGTTCTGAAATCTAAACTCCATGAGGAAGGAAAGCTGGGGAGGGGTGCGGGGTCTGGGCTTCCAGGCAGTTTGGGCTGATTTCAGGGAATGGGGGATGGGGCATGACTGTGGTGAACTTGACGAAGGGCAAGAGTCTGGGCGTGCAGCTGTGTGGCAGAGCTGGGCGCAGCTGGCGGCTGGGGATTCTTCTCTGCACAGGCAGGGTCCGGCCACCACCCTGAGCCATGAACCGAGGAGGGAGTGGGCCCCTGTCCCTGGAGGGGCGTAGGCAGGGGCCGCAGCTCGCTAGGGCCGGCTCGCAGGCGTGTCTGCTTCTACGGCTGGATCTTTCCTCTGCCAGTGGAAGCCCACTACTCTCCGGCTGCTTCAGAACTCCTGGCTACACTTTGCCAAGATTCAGATCTGGCTTCTTTAGGATTAAGGAGCTGCCTGGAGTCACAATCAGAGACAGTCACGTGGGTTCTGAAGGTCTGCTCTCTGGGGACCCCAGGCTTGGAGTATTCTAAAATCCTGAGCCATCCACGGGTTCCCTAACAGGATCCCTCTCGCCACCCCAACAGGACCTACTGGCCACACGGGGAGGCCCAAGTTTCAGGCATTGAAGACGTGCGGGGAGGAAGCTCTGGGTGTGCCTCAAGCTGAGGACACCTGACCTGGGTGGGCAGTCCAAGCTGTGCAGCCCCACTGCGTTTTCTGTGGCCTCTAGTGCCCCTTGGGAGTCTGTGAAGGGTCCCAGTGACTTACCCGTCTGGATGGCATTCCTGCAGCTGCACAGTCACCTTGGCTCACGCATGGTGGCAGGTGGTGTCTGCCAAGCACTGGGCTCGGTGGGGCTGTGCCCCCAGCCGGGTCCCAGGGGTCAGACACACCGATCCACATCAACACAGTGTGTCTGGTGTTCACATCCAGGTTTCATTCCGCTGGACAGGAGCCCAGGCCGTCGAGCTGTTAAATATTTATAACGTCACTCCTGCCTGGGCCTCTGCGGGGCAGTGCCACCGAAATCACTGATGTATATCAAGATACCCCCCATCTCTCATTCAAATTCCTTCTCAGGCTTCTCCCTAAGAGGATGGGCTCAGATATGCCTTTGTCAGTCAGCACCATTATTGCCCCTATTCCACAGAAGGGAAACTGAGGCACAGGACTGTTAAGTGCCCAAGGTCACAGGGCTTGGTTGCACGTTCATTCATTTATGTATTTATGCACCATTCAGTGATGGTGCTGAGGGTCAGAGGTGAACGGGGCAGCCCCTGCCCCTGCTCCTGGGCTCTAGCAGGCAGTGGGGGTGGGGCACAGCAGGGGGACTTGGCTAAAGTCCAGGAGTCCCGGAAACCTGTCGTGTGGGGGTAGCCCAAGGGTTGAGCACCCTTGGGGGCAGCTCTCTGGATCCAAATGCCGGGTCTGGCACTTAGTCCCGTGCCTCACTTTCCCCACTTCTTAGCCTTTTGGTGAAGAGGAAGTGAGTTGTTACGTACGTCTGTAACAGACGAAGCTGAGCCTGGCAGGTCGTAAGTGCTGCATCCGTGTCACCAACGACCGTGGTGATGCCCGAAGACTACATGACCCAAAAGCAACGTTTCAGCTCAGTCTTTGAGCAGCCGTGAGTGACAGTAGCTAAAGTTGAGACCATGTGGGGAACAGTGTGCCAGCTAGAGGGAACATGTGTGAAGGCCTGCCACTCTGCCGCGGCCACACCTAAACGCAGGCTCGGCGTGGACCTGTGGAGGGTCCTGCCCTTCGGGGCCCACAGAGGATAAATCAGAACAGGCAGGTGTGTCTGACGAGGGGGTGCAGAAGAGAGGGAGGGAGCCTGCCTTGGGTCACGTCTCTCAGACACACATGGGAACAAGAATGGCAGCGACCTCATCACCTGGGGACCAGGACACGCAGGCCTTCCTGGGAGGCTTCGGTTCTGCTCCTCCCCTCGCCCTGAGGGACTCTGCTTACAGGGCGGTGGCCGCTGAGCTCTGCAGCTGTGGAAAATGAGGAGGCTGCTGCCCCCTCCGGGTGCTCGGAGGGAGCCGCTGTGACTCTCCTCTGACAGCGAGCTGCTTCCCGACCAGAAATGACTCAGAAGGATTTGTCAGCAGAGCGCTGCAGCTGCTGTCCCGGGACCAGTCGGGAGGTGCTGGCTGTGGGTGGCGGGCCCCTCAGTGCCCACGGAAGTCAGGCTTTCTCCAGGACTTCTGTCTGCGTCGTCCCTCTCTGAGGAAGCTACCACCCCCAGAGGGACATGACTGGCCTGGCGTTCACCCCGGGCAATCCTGCCAAGGCTTCCTTCTGCCCTCTTGTTCTTGTGCTGGCCGCTGAGCGGGGCCATGTAGGAGGGTGTTCAGTCCATCAGCAAATTGTTAATCAACAAACATTTTCTCCGTGCCTCCTTCGTAGGTGCTGATGGGACAAAGTTACAGGAGATGTCGTCTTTACTCTCAAGATTTCAGCCTCATGTGAGAGAGACATGCAAGCTGGTCATTTCTCACTTGAAATCTTTATGGGCTGGGAGTGAATTCAGCCAGGCTCTCTTTGCAAGTGGTAGAACAAAACAAAGCAAAACAAAAGCCTCCAACGAGCTTAGGCATAAAAGGAAATGTAATCGTCATGATGTAACTGAAAAATTAACTATATACCTTCAGGTACAGCTTGATCCAGGGGCTCAAAACATTCACCAGGATTTACTTTCTCTCCATCTGGGCACCCTGCCTGCTATGGTTGTGATCACTATGGTGGACAAAACAACCACCCACAGAGATGTCCATGTCCCAATCCCAGAGAACCTGTGAATATGTGACCTTACGTGGCAAAAGGGACTTTGCAGATATAATTATGTCACATATCTGAGATGGAGAGATTCTTCTGGATTATCATAATGGTGATGTAATCACAAGGTTTCTTATCAGTGAAAGGGAAGCATGAGTCAGAGAGAGGAGCTGTGGCTGCAGAGGCAGAGGCAGGAGTGATGGCATTGCTGGAAGGGGCCACAAGCCTAGGAGTGCAGGCAGCCTCTAGAAGCTGGAAAAGGCAGAGAACGGATGCTCCCCTGCAATTTCCAGAGGGAACTCAGCCTCGCCAACATCTCGCCCTTAGTTCAGTGAGGGCCACTGTGGCCTTCTGACCTCTAGAACTGTAAGATAATCAATGTGTGTCGTTTTAACCCACCTCTCCCTTGGTTCTCGTCTTGGAGGAGATGGAATGTTTTCTCCCTGGAACCTGGCGCAATTACCTCGCCATCCCTCAGATGGGACCAGCTGGGTGCCCATCTCCGAGCCAGTCACCTGGCTGGCAGTGCTCTGGCCAGGCCTGGGGCATGGGATCTGCCCTTCAAGGGGGTGGAAGCCAACTGACCACCCTTGACTGCAGGAGCGCTGGCAGGTGGAGGAAATGCAGAGCCAGGCTCCTGGTGAAAGGGAGCGAGGCTGTGCGGGGGCTCACGCCTGTGATCTCGCCGCTTTAGGAGGCCTGTGTGAGAGCACTGCTTGAGCCCAAGAGTTCCAGGCTGAGGTGAGCTTTGATTGCACGACCGTACTCAGCCTGGGTAACAGAGCAGGACCCTGTCTCTTAAGAGAAATGAATGCAGTGTGCCCCAAAATAGCACCTCCTCTCTGCAGGAGGGGAGGGAGAACGCTCACCTGGGAAGGAGGAAAGAGCACTGGGGGGAACGGGGAGACCTCAGCTTTATTCCACATTTCCGGTCTCATTCATGGGCTGTGTGACCTTGGGTAGGTGGTGCAACCCCTCTGGCCCTCCATTCCCGCACCTGTAAAATGGGGTTGATAGTCACGGCCTTGCGTCTTCCTGGGCTGGGCGCGTTCTTGAGGGACAGGCTGGCTTGGAACGAGCCCCGTTGCTGTGCAGCCAGCCTGGGCTCCCGGAGGGAGGGCGCGCTCGCGCCTGGGCGGACTCTCGTTTGTCTTCTCAGTGGTTTTGCTTTATCGGGGCGTTAAATGGAATCTTCATCCTGTGACTCAGACTTCAAAAGAGACGGTGACCTCCTGGGTTAAGCTGCCCGACTCTGCTGGTGCTGGGTGAGAAAGCAACGCGGCGCCTTCCGTGTGTGGTCCCGGGGCCCCCAGCCCAGGCCGCCTGCTTCTCTGGCTGACCCTGGCCACCGCCACCTCCATTTGTCAGGGTTTCTGTCGGAGTAGAAGTGCTGGAGCGTAGGCCCGTTTGTCCAGAAGGAAGGGGCTTCAGCCAGCTCGCCCTCCAGTGGGTTCAGAGCAGGTGCCCAGGGTCACATGCCACATTTATCAGGACTGACCGGCTGCAAATTAGAAAGTCAAATCAGGTGAGTGCAAAGCCCAGTTCCACTGCCTATTAGCTGTGTGACCCTGGGCAAGTTACTCAACCTCTCCGAGCCTTTGTTTCTTCATCTTTAAAATGGCGACGATAGTGTTTATTGCATAGGTTGCTCTGAGAATGGAATACGTTAATAGAAAGTGCTAGAAGCTGTCTGGCACGTAGGATTGCTCCAGAAATGTCAGATCTTATTAATCAGCGGCCTCTCCTCACAGTGAGGTGGGAGCAGGTACGCGGGTTGTCTGATTGCACTTTGGATAGGAAAGGCCTTCCTGTCATCTCGCCTGCCTCGTCCTCCCACAGCAGCGGGAAATGCCGGGCCTGGCCAGCACGTGATCCCCAGCAGGGGCCTGGCAGTGGCCTCGGGCCCTCGGGCAGTGCAGGGGAAGGCTGCCTTGCTGTCGGGGAAGGGTTAGTGGCGGTTCACGCCCTGGAACTCTGTGGACGCTGGATCTAGAGTGGAGAGTTTGTGAGATGGCCTTGGCCGCACACTGACAACCAGAAAACTCCATTCCCACGCTTCCTGGGAGTGGGCGTCATCCTCCCGGCCACCCTCATGCTCACTTCCTCCCATGGGAACAGGACCTCCAAGTGGCTAGCTGCCACCCTTCCTTGCCTCATTTAGCCCTCACCATGACCTTGGAGGTGTTACTGTTCCCATTTTACAAGGGGGAAACTGAGGCCCAGAGAAGTGAAGTCACTTGCCCAAGGGCACACAGCTAGGGAATGGCAAGGCTGAGGCCCACCTGGCTCCCTGGCCTTAGCTGGGAGCGCTGATTTAGTCTGGCTTCCCGTGCTGTCACCATTGACCTTCAGGTCGGCTAGGAATCCATCTGGTCCCTGTGCAAATGCAGCCCAGGGCTCTGACTTGGACGAGGGCACCAGAAAAATGGGATTTTCCTTCTGCATGGCCCACGTGAGAGGTTAGGGTTGGTAGGGATTTATCGCCAGCTCTCCTGGCAAATTAAATGGCACCTATGCTCAGGGTGCTGCTGGAGACTGCGGTCAGTTCAAGAGCATCTGGATGGGCGCTGGTCAGGGAAGGGGCATTTGAGCAGAGTCCTGGGAGGTGGGTAAGGAGTGGCTTTGAAGAACTGACTGGATTGATTAGCATGCCTCAGCTGTAGGTGACAGAAAACCCAGCACACTGTGGCGTAGATGATGAGGCCATTTAACTTAAGTGCCGGGGTCTGAGTTTCCAGGCGTGGCTCAGCAGCTCAGTGATGTTTTCAAAGACCATGGCATTCAGTGCCTATCACGTTGCCATCTTTCTTGCCTCAGGGTCCCAACATGGCTGCAGTTGCTCTAGACATCAATTCTTTACACGGCAGCCTCTCAAACTGGAAGAAAGGGGCTGTGTGGAAGAGAGGAGGGCTTCTCTGTGTGTTTCTCTTATATCAGGAAGCAAAATCTTTCCCTGAGTTCCCAGTAGACTTCCTCTGATGTCTCCTTGGTCAGAAGCGAGTCACATGACTACACCTAGGCCAGTCGCTGGCAGAGCAGTGCAGAAGGTCATCCCACCGGCTCACCAGGGGGCTGGGCCTGGGACTGCCGCTGTAAAATCAGGGGCAGGGCCAGTGCTGTCGGTGCTGGGTCTGTTTGTGGACAGATACTCAATGAGCGCTTACTGTGTACCATTCACCCTTGTTACTGCCATATTGAAAGAGAGATCAAAATGAAACGTTTTAGAGGTCTGTTTGTTTAACTCTCACATTTTACCAAAGGGAAGACTGAGGCTTGGGGTGGCTTGGCGACTTCATAAGTCACCCTGTGGGTCAGTGGCAGAATGTATACGTGTCTGTTCATGGTTGTACCCCAGTCCCTCGAGCAGTGCCCGACACTTAGGAGGACCTCAGTCAGTAGTGGACGTGTGGGTGGGTGTGTGGATGCGTGGGTGGGTGGACGAGTGGGTAGATGGGTGCATGGATGCGTGGGTGGGTGGATGGGGTGTGTGGATTTGTGGGTGGATGCGTGGGTGGGTGGGTGAATGCGTGGGTGAGTGGGTGGATGCGTGGGTAGATGGGTGCGTGGATGCATGGGTGCGTGGGTGAGGTGCGTGTATTCGTGGGTGGGTGCGTGGGTGCGTGGGTGGGTGGGTACGTGCCTGGGTGGGTGGATAATGTTTTCAAGGACCTGCTGGGTAGAGACAGGGGTCAGAAAGTGTGGTGGTGACCACAGCGCCGCCATGCTTGTCTGCCTATCTGACTTCCATGCCTCCTGCTGCAAACTTAGCTTTTCGTGGATACACCCTCATGGCAGCGCAGAGAGGAGCTGGTTGCCACCCTTTGTGTGATCTGTTTCTTTAAGCAAAGTCCCATTTCCACTTCTGGGGAGCTTGTAAGGCCTGTACCGGGTGGCGCTGGGCAAGTTGGGTGGGTGGTATTGGGAGCTCCCAGGAGGTACTGAGAGACCCAGGCAGTGGGAAGCTGTGGGCACAGTGCCAGGGAGAGCTGTGCCAGCAGGCGGCAGTGGGGAGGGCAGGGCCGTGGCGTGGGAGACGTTTGGGGTTGTGTTTTCCGTTCCTGCCACCGCCGTAAGCTTCCCTCACATCTGGGGGGTCCTCGAGGGATGACGGGGCCCTGGAGCTGCCCGTAGAGCCCTAGAAACCTTGTTTCTACTAAAAATACAAAAATTAGCTGGGTGCAGTGGCAGGTACCTGTAATCCCAGCTACTCGGGAGGCTGGGGCAGGAGAATCACTTGAACCTGAGAAGCGGAGGTTGCAGTGAGCCAAGATGGCGCCACTGCACTCTAGCCTAGGTAACAGAGCAAGACTCAGTCTCAAACACATGCACGCGCGCACACACACACACACACACACACCCTCCACACATATGTGCGCACACACATACACCTATAACAAAAGCTTCAGGAGCTCACTCCCTGGTTTGTCAACGGTCCCATGGCACAGTAATCAGGACCTATTTGTTGCAAGTGACCAAGTCAAGTCAAGGGTGTTCAAATCTCAGCTCCACCACTTCCTAGCTGTGTGACCCTGGGCAAGTCACTTAACCTCTCTGAGCATTAATTTTGTAATCTCTAAAATGGAGGTCACCTTCTGTGGGCAGCTGGATTTCTTGTCTATTGCTAGCAGCAGCCACTGGGGATTCCCCAGGGACCCCATGCTGCTGTGAGATTGCATTTTCTATGCCATGCAATGGAGTCTAGTCCTGACTCCTCCACCCTCAGGCCTTTTTGTCTTCCGGTTCTGTGAAGTGGCAGCTGCTAGCCACCTCCTGGGCCGTCCTGAAGCTCCACGCAGGAGTCTGGCCTTCTCCTGGCTTGTCCCTGCTTCCATTCAAGCCTTTCCCGGCTCTCCTGATCGCATCTACTTCCTGCAGGGGAGGCCTTGGCAATGTGTGCTGGAAACTGCCCAGTGGCGGATCCTGCTCAGGCAGCGGACACCACCCTGGGAACGCTGGGCGATGCCTGGGCTGGCCCTTCTGGGTTTAGCATCTGCACCAGGCCAAGCTCCCCAAAGCTTTGACCTCTGTGGGAGGCAGAATCCTGAAATGTCCCCTAAGCCCCTCTCCCCTGGTGTCCTTGCCTGGGATAATCCCCCTCTTGAGTGAGAGTGTGATGTGATTGCTGTTCCCTTGATCCAGTCACGCCATATGACAAGAAAGTGATGGTGTAGTCGCTCCTATGACTGCATGACGTCATGGGAAAGTTGGATTAGCAGAGGAACTCCGCCAGCTTTGAAGAAGTCACAGCTCCTGGGTGGCAAGCAGAGGCCTGAGAGCTGAGAGCCAGCCCTGGCGACAACCAGCCTGAAGGCAGGACTCCCATGCCTCCCGCAGGCTGCCTCCCTATGCCTGCTCTGAGAAAATGCTGGCCAGGAGCAGTGGCTCTCGCCTGTAATCCCAGCATTTTGGGAGGCCAAGGCAGGCTGATCGCTTGAGCCCAGGAGTCCGAGACCAGCCTGGGAATACAGTGCACAGGCATGGTGGTGCACACCTGTGATCCCAGCTACTCAGGAGGCTAAGGCAGGAGGATCTCTTGAGCCCAAGAGCTCAAGGCTGCAGTGGGCCAAGGCCACATCTCTGCACTGCAGTCTGAGGGACAGAGGCAGATCTTGTCTCAAAAATGAAGAAGAAAATAGGAATTGCTTCCAAAGAGCCCTGCCTGACACCGCTGCTTGTCACTCATTGACCACCTGTGTCTGCAGGGGAGGGTGGCAAGGGCAGTCTTCAGCGAGGCACATTGTCACACCTGAAAACATCAAAGGTTGGTGCCAAACTCTGGCGTCAGAGACAGCTTCTGGCCAAGTACGGTGGCTCAAGCCTGTAATCCCAGTGCTTTGGGAGGCCGAGGTGGGAGGATTGCTAGAGCCCAGGAGTTCGAGCCCAGCCTGGGCAACATAGCAAGACCCCATATCTATTTTTTTTTTTTTTAACAAACCTAAAAACAGCTTCTCAACTGCTCTGTCTCCAGGATTTCTGGAAAAAAAGTAAACATTCTCAAGCAAAGCCTAAGATGTGTTCTTGGTGTGATGGGACTGAATACCCAAATCCACATGGAGCCAAGCACACCCAGACCCTGCAGCCAGCTCTGCCCACAACCTCAGGTGCCCCGAGCCTCGCCAGCCACACAGCCCGTCCTGTTCCTGGAGCCACCTGGTTCCTTCCCACCTCAGGGTTTCTGAACTGGATGTTCCTCCGCCTGACCCCACCCCCCTGGGGTCTTTGCAGAGCTGGCTCCTTGTCCAGTTTTCAGCTGAAGGTCAGCTGCTCAGAGAAGCCTTCTCTGAACTTCAGGTAGAGAAGCCCAGCTCCACATGGCAGCACGAAGCTTTTACTGCCGTTGCTGCGTTTGTTTGCTTTCTTGTTGACAGTCTCTGCTTCCCAGGAGGATGCCAGGCTGGGTGGAGGGAGCTTGTTCCCCACCACCTTCTGGGAACTCAGAGAAGGCCCGGGCGCGTGGTTGGCTGCCCGAAGGAAGGTGATCACGCACTGTGATGTGTCTGGGATGGAGCGAGGTCCAGGGGCCTTCCCACGCTGGGAGGAGAAGGGAGGGGACCGACGGGCGTCATTCGATGGTTTCTGTTCTAAGTTTCCCTTCGTCTTCAGAGCTGCATTCAGGGGTTGCTGAGATGTTTCCCCCCAGGGAAGTGAAAAAAGAGTCTTTTAAAAGACAGAGAGCGAGACAGCGCGCTCAGACTGAATGTCAGTGGCTGCCTGGGCTCGGGCCAGTGCCAAGGTCGGTTTGCGTGGCCGCTGCCCCCAGCCCCATGCCCAATGTCTCATGGAGCGTGGGGAGCAGAGGCCTGGGACCCCCACTCAGAAGCCTCACGGGTAGGGCTCCTGGAACTCCCCCCTTGCTCCCACGTGCAACCCTCACTGGGTCCTCTTGCGGCGGAGGAGGTTTGGGAACTAAGTCCTTGTGTTTGGGATGAGGCTGCCTGGCCCATCTCTCAGCTTTTGCCATATCGCTTTGGGTGAATTCTCAGGCCAGCAACCCAGACAGTCCTGAGATAGCCCCCAGTTCTGCTAAACAACGGTCTGAGCCAGGCAGCCCCTGGTGGTCGGCTCTTCAGCAGGCATTCCCTCCTCTCCTCTCAAACTGTCTGGATTTTATTTAGAGGGTGAGTCTCCGTGCCCCATGGAATTGATCAAGATAGATCTAAGGGAACCCTGTTTCTCGTTGGTCTAGGGTGGGCATGAGACCAAGTTCTAGCAAGCAAAATGTTAGGGAAACTCGGCTGGGGGCAGATTTTAATAGAAAAATGAGAAGAAGCGCCTCTTGCTGCCTCTCTTCCTTCCTGCTTGGCTCATTGGGTGAGGGTGAGGGTGTGTTGTCTGGAGCCACAGCAGCCACTTTATGACTTTGAGGGAAAACATGGGAGACCCACTGAGGTTAGTGGAGCAGAAAGCCGGGAAGCTCCTAGGCTCTTGCTGATATTGTGGGCAAGAGCCTAGGAGCTTCCCAGCATTCTGAAACTGCCCCTCCCGAGGCCTTCTGTTATGTGAGTGTCTTATTCAGGCTGCTGTTACTCCAGCAGCCCACAGCCTTTTTGGCACCAGAGACCAGTTCTGTAGAAGACAATTTTCCATGGCCTGTCAGTGAGCAGGATGGTTTCAGGATGAAACTTCCACCTCAGACCACCAGGCATTAGATTCTCATAAGGAACAGGCGACCTGGGTCCCTCGCTTGCGCAGTTCACAATAGGGTTTGTGTGCCTAGGAGAATCTGATGCCGCCACTGATCTGACAGGAGGCAGAGCTCTGGTGGGAACCTCCCCACT
>NW_022436942.1:82963899-82980241 GCF_009761245.1 Sapajus apella | reverse complement strand
AGGAGGCAGAGCTCTGGTGGGAACCTCCCCACTGATCTGACAGGAGGTGGAGCTCTGGTGGGAACCTCCCCACTGATCTGACAGGAGGTGGAGCTCCGGTGGGAACCGTGCCACTGATCTGACAGGAGGCAGAGCTCTGGTGGGAACCTCCCCACTGATCTGACAGGAGGCGGAGCTCCGGTGGGAACCTCCCCACTGATCTGACAGGAGGCGGAGCTCTGGTGGGAACCTCCCCACTGATCTGACAGGAGGTGGAGCTCTGGTGGGAACCTCCCCACTGATCTGACAGGAGGTGGAGCTCTGGTGGGAACCTCGCTTGGCTGCTGCTCACCTCCTGCTGTGTGGCCTGGCTCCTAACTGGCCATGGACTGGCACTGGTCTACGGCTGGGGGGTTGGTGACCCCTGTGTTATACAATACCATAGACTGGTGGCTTGAACATCAGAATTTTATTGCTCAGGCTGGGTGCGGTGGCTCATACCTCTAATCCCAGCACTTGGGGAGGCCAAGGTGGGCAAATCACTTGAGCTTGGGAGTTTGAGGCCAGCCTGGGCAACATGGTGAAACTTTGTCTCTACAAACAATACAAAAGAAATTAGCTAGGTGTGGTGGCGCGCACCTGTAGTCCCAGGTACTTGAGGCTGAGGTGGGAGGGTTGCTTGGGCTTGGGAGGTCAAGGCTGCAATGAGCTGTGGTCACGCCACTGCACTCCAGCTGGGGCAATAGAGTGAGACCTTGTCTCAAAAAAAATTTTTTTTTGATCTAGTAGCTGGGATTACAAGCATGCACCGCCACACCTGGCTAATTTTTTGGTATTTTTATTAGAGATGGGGTTTCACCACATTGGCCAGGTTGGTCTTGATCTCCTGAACTCAGGTGATCCACCTGCCTCGGCCTCCCAAAGTGCTGGGATTACAGACATAAGCCACCGTGCCCAGCAAAAAAATTTTTTTTATTGCTCACAGTTGTGGAGACTGAGAAGTCCAAGATCAAGTTGCTGGCAGATTTGAAGTCTGGAGGGGACCCACACCCTGGTTCATAGATAGCGCCTTCTTGCAGTGTTTTCACAGGGCAGGAGTGAGGGAAGTCTGGGGTCTCTTTCGGAAGGGTGCTATATGAGGTCATTCTTGTGTCACTATAAAGAAGTACCTAAGACTGGGTAACATAAAGAAAAGAGGTTTAATTGGCTCATGGTTTGGAGGCTGCACAGGAAGCGTGGCATCGGCATCTGTTCCGCTTCTGGGGAGGCCTCAGGAAGCTTCCAGTCGTGGCAGAAGGCAAAGGGGGAGCTGGCCGGTCATGTGGCCAGTGTGGGAGCGAGCGGGTGGGGTAGGCACCACACACATTGAAACAATCGGATTGTGAGAATTCACTCAGTCACAAGGACAGCACCAAGGGGATGGTGCTAAGCCTTTTATGAGGAATCCACCTCCGTGATCCAGCCCCCAAGCAGGCCCCACTGGGCCCCACCTCTAATATTGCGATTATATTTATTCTGATGTTTTTGAGACAGGGTCTTACTCTGTTGCCCAGGCTGGAGTGCAGTGGTGTGATCTCAGCTCATTTCAACCTCCGCCTGTGGTCCTCCCACCTCGGCCTCCCATGTAGCTGGAACTACAAGCATGTACCATCCTGCCTGGGTAGTGTGTGTGTGTGTGTGTGTGTGTGTTTGTGTGTGTGTGTGTGTATTTGGTAGATACGGGGCTTCACTGTGTTGCCCAAGCTGGTCTCAAACTCTTGGACTCAAGTAACCTACCCACCTTGACCTCCCAAAGTGCTGGGATTCCAGGCATGAACCACTGCGTCCAGCCTAAAGGATCACATTTCAGTATGAGATTTGGGTGGGGAAAAATATCCAAACGAGATCAGGCACTCATACCCTTCATGGGAACCCCACCCTTATGACCCAATCATCGCCAAATTAGATGGTTTCTAGTACCACTCCACTGGGAGTTAGGATCTAATATGGGAATCTGGGAGAGAGGCAGACACTCAATCCCTAGCAATGACAGTAGTAAATTTCCTCACGGCTGTCACTCGAAGCCCAAAGCATCCCAGCTCATCCACGGCTTCTGTGTGCGGGCATCTCTTCTCCCTGGACTCTCTTTTCTGCCTCCTCCCCACTTAACTAGCTAGTTCTTTTTTTTTTTCAGATGGAGCCTCACTCTGTCACCCAGGCCAGAGTGCAATGGTGCAACATGAGCTCACTGCAACCTCTTCGATTCAAGCAATTCTCCTGCCTCAGCCTCCTGAGTAGCTGGGACTACAGGCACATGCCATCATGCCCCATTAATCTTGTATTTTTAATAGAGATAGGGTTTCACCATGTTGGCTAGGCTGGTCTTGAACTCCTGACCTCAGGTGATCCACCCACCTCAGCCCCCCAAAATGGTGGGATTACAGGCATGAGCCACCATGCCCGGCCAACTAGCTAGTTCTTAAAAAGTCATTTCCTCAGGGGAGACTGCCCTGATTCCCTCTCCACAAAAACAGGTCACACTTCTCTGCCTCACAGTTTCCTGGCATCTCACGCACTGAGAGGCCCTATAACCCACAGTTGATAAATGTCAGTCTCACTCCTGAAACGAAATGCCACAGGAGCAGCGACTGTACTTGTTTTTTGCTCCTGGCACAGCGCCCAGTGCTTCATGGGGCCTCAGGTCCTCAGTAAATATTTGTTGAAAGCATGAATGAGTATTCTGGATCTTAAAGATCCCACAGTCCAAAATCAAAATGCGATACTCCAGCACCAGCTGGAATGACTGAAATGACAAAGACGGACGCCCTCCAGCACTGGGAGAATTCGGAGGGCCTGGAACTCACACACAGCCGGAGGGAATGTAAAATCACCTAACTACACTGGAAAACAGTTTGGGAGTTTCTTCAGTTAATCATACGCTTCCAAGATGACCCAGTAATCCCACTTCTGGGTGTCTACCCAAGAACAATGACAGCATCTGCCTACACGGAGACTCGCACGCACATGTTCATTGCTGCTTTGTTGTCATAGCCAAAAACTGGAAATAAAACAACAGCCCACCAACAGCTGAATGGGTCAGCACATGGTGGTGTATCCTTACAATGAAATATTGATGTGCACGGCAACATAAATGATATGGTCTGGCTCTGTCCCCACCCACATCTCATCTTGAATTGTGCTTCCATAATTCCCACAGGTTGTGGGAGGGACCTTATGGGAGATGATTGAATCATGGGGGTGGTTTCCCCCGAACTGTTCTCGTGGTGGTGAGTAAGTCTCACGAGATCTGATAGTTTTATAAGGGGTTTCTCTTTTGCTTGGTTCTCATTCTGTTTCTTGTCTGCTGCCACGTAAGAAGTGCCTTTTGCCTTCCGCCATGACTGTGAGGCCTCCCTAGTCACGTGCGTGGAACTGTGAGTTCGTTAAACTTCTTTCTCTTTATAAATTACCCAGTCTCAGGTATGTCTTTATCAGCAGAGGGAAAACGGACTAATAGGATAAATGACTCTCACAATACCTACGCTGAATGAGAGAAGAGCCAGGCAAGAAAAGAGGACATTTTGGGAATAAACTGGGGGTGGGGACAGAGAATTCAGAGTAGAGGTTCGAGTTCTTACAAAGCCCCATGTGGTCACGGGATCTGCCCGGGGACTGTTCTGGTTTCCTTTCCTCCCTCTTCTCCAGTCCTCCATCCACTCCAGCCTGCCTTGCCTCTGTTCTGCTTCCTGAACACACCAGGGATGCTTTCACCTCAGGGCCTCTGCACTGACCGTTCCCTCTGCCTGGGACACTCTTCCACTAGACCCAAACATGGCTGAGATCTCCGCTGCCTTCAAGTCTCTGCCAAGTGTCACCTCTTCCGAGAGGCCTATCCAAATCTCTCCTCTAGCTAGAAGCGCTCCCAACCGCCCTTTAGTTTCCGTGTTCGTTCTTTGCATTTACCATCAGGTGGATGTATGCACACGCACCTACCCCCGACACGGACATGTCTCGAAATAACAATGCTAAATGAAAGAAGCTGGTCAAGGAAAGAGGACCTACTGTGGGATTCCGCTGACAGGAAGTGATGCCATTTACATATCGTTTCAATTGTCTCCTCCATTTAATTAATTAATTTAGTTTTTGGAGACGGAGTCTCGCTCTGTCACCCAGGCTGGCGTCCAGTGGCGTGATCTCGGCTCACTGCCACCTCCACCTCTCAGGTTCAAGTGAGCCTCCCAAGTAGTTGGGATTACAGGCGCCCGCCACCATGCCCAGCTAAGTTTTGTATTTTTAGTAGAGATGGGGTTTCACCATGTTGGCCTGGCTGGTCTTGAATTCCTGGCCTCATGCGATCCACCTGCCTCTAACCTCCCAAAGTGCTGGGATTACAGGCATGAGCCATCACACCTGATCTGTCTGCTCCATTTAAAACTGCATTGTCCAAACTAACAGCCACTGGTCACGTGTGGCTATCAGGTGCTTGAAATGTGGCTATCGGGACTGAGGAACTGAATTTTATATCTTCATATCTTTGTTTTAATTAATTTAAATTAAAAATGAAAAGCCGAAGCAGTTTTGCCAATGCAGATGTGAATATTAAAGGAAAATGATTTTTTGATACTCCGTTCTTGGAAGACTTTTAAGTCTCTGTGGAACAGCTTCAGTAGATTAATGTACCTTTTCAACTGTCGGTTTTATGAAATGAAATGCAGATCAAATATTTCCGCTGAGAATTCAGTGTCCACACTGAGATGGGCTCTGGGTTTGGAATACACAGCAGGTTTCAGAATGTTAGGATGAAACAAATGCATGTAAATATTGCGGGGATTCATTTTTGATGTGGAGTGCGTGCTGAAATGATAATATTTTGGATCAATTAGATTACATTAAAATTAATCTCATCTGTCTTTTTTCATTTTCTATTTTTATTTTTTATTTCGAGACAGAGTCTTGCTCTGTTGCCCAGGTGGGAGGGCAGCAGCACAATCAGGGCTCACTGCAGCCTCAACCTCCCAGGCTCACGAGATCCTCCTGTCTCAGCCTCCCAAGTAGCTGGGACTGCAGGTACCAGTGTCACCATGCCCTGCTAATTTTTTAAATTTTTCATAGAGATGGGGTCTCACTGTGTTTCCCAGGCTGGTCTTGAATCCCTGGGCTCCAGTGATCCTCCTGCCTTGGCTTCCCAAAGTGTTGGGGTTATAGGCGTCAGCCAAGGCAGCCAGCCACATTTTCTTCCTTTTCCTTTTTTATTTCACGTGGCTGCTAGGAAGTGTTGAATTCTGCCCGTGGGTGGCATTTTGTTTCTACCAGGCAGGCTGCCCTGGGCATCAGCTCAGTGAGGGCAGGGCGTGATCGGCTCAGCCTCCTTCTTTTTATTTATGTATTTATTTATTTTTGGGACAGTCTCATTCTGCCACCCAGGCTGGAGTGCAGTGGCACCATCTCGGCTCATGGCACCGAACCTCCACCTGCTGGGCTCAAGTGACTCTCATGTCCCCGCCTCCTGTGTAGCTGGGATTACAGCGCCGGCCGCCACGCCTGGCTAATTTTGGTATTTATACTTGTATTTGTATTTCTTTTTGTCTTGGCGTCTCACTCTATTGCCAGGCTAGAGTGCAGTGTCACAATCTTGGCTCACTGCAACCTCTGCCACCTGGGTTCAAGGGATTCTCCTGCCTCAGCCTCTGGAGTAGGTGGGATTGCAGACATGTGCCACCATGCCCAGCTAAATTTTGTATTTTTAGTAGAGATGGGGTTTCACCATGTTGATCAGGATAGTCTCGATCTCTTGACCTCATGATCCACCTGCCTCAGCCTCCCAAAGTGCTGGGATTACAGGCATAAGCCACTGCGCCTGGCCTCAGCTCCCTTTTTTAGTGCCAGCATCTAGAACCCAGCCTACCATGTGCCCTGGGGGTCTTGGTTTTTCCCAATGGAAAGGACTGTCCTTAATTTGCTGACTGTGGGCATCTGGCCTTGTAACCAGGGCACTCCCAGCCTCCAGGCGGAACAGAGCTGCTGGGAGAACACAGGCAGGGTGACTCAGTTCCCATGTGGGAAAGAGGAACTTGGGTGTCTGCTCTGGACCTTGTCATCTCTGCCCCAGAGTGGCTCCTACCAGGTGGCGTTGGCCAAGCGCCTCTTTTCCCCTGCCTGCCCCAGGGCCGGTTGCTGAACCTCCTCCCTGTTGGCTGAGGAAACGGTTTGCATCATTTTTGTGCCCGAGGCCTGGGGGCGTGTGAAGTTCAGATTCACTGGAAGGCAATCAGCCTTTGTCCTTGTTCATGAGACATGAATCAATACCACATTGATCGAAAGGAGACTTGGCTTCCTCTCCAAATGCCTCGGAGCAGGAATTGCTCTACCCGAGGTGGAGGGGGAGAGAGAAAAGCTGGGGTACTGGTTGGATGAGGATTTGTGCATATTGGCTTTTTTTTTTTGTTTTTACCATGCTAAAAATTGTGGTTTGCCATAATATGTACATCACAGGAAATTTACCATTTTAGCCATTTTTAAAGGTACAATTTGGTGGCATGAAGCACACTCACGTTGCTGTGCCACCGCCGCCACCATCCATTTCCAGAGCTTCTCCATCTTCTCAATTCACTGGCATTTAAGACCTGGGGGAAGCCGGGGCGGGGGTGGGGTTTTGGCGGGGGAGGGGCTGACACTGGAGGATCATGGGAGAATCTGGGCATCCCAGCATGGCCTGGGTTTCCTCCCTGGCATCTGCCCGGGTTCAAGCCTTCAGGAAAAGCAGGGACATTCACACGTGGATAATTCCAGTTTGGGTTAATGCAGGGGCCATTTTCAAAAGTGTGGGCAGGAATAGAGGAACCCTGGGCTGGAAATGGAGGTGATGTCACTACCCCTGGACTGGAAGGGAGGAGGGAAGAGATAGTTCCAGAAAGCCAGGAGGAGAGGGAAGGTACGAGGGGCCTTCCTCAGAGGAGAGGTGCCCTTGGGTGGCCTGAGGGAGCCCTTAACCTCACTCGCGTCCTGCTGGGCTGCCCCATTGCCAAGTCCACCCAGAGGCAGAGAGCAGTGGGCTGTGGACATGGGGAAGGTGCGGAAAGGAAGAGAGAGATCTCCTGGCCAAGCAGAAGGTGCAGCCCACAGGGTCTGATTGGTTTCCTGGTGTAGTGAGCACCTGAGTGGGTCTCCAGGGCCTCTGCTCCTCCTCCTCCGGGTGACAGTCCTGATTTCCATGGGGGATCCAACCTTCCACTCTCAGTCCAGAGATGGTGCCCCCAACTCCAGGCCAGTGATTTGGATCTGAGCCAGTGGGCTTACTACTGACCCCTGATTGGTTTAAGATGGCCAATCAAGGTTGATCTTGGAGCATTTGCTGTCTGCAGTACCCTGAAGGGACATCTCTTTCCTGCTGGACTCAGGCCTGGGGGATGTGGCATAAAGCTCCTGGCAGCCATCTTGCCACCAGGTGGCATCTATGAATAAAGCTACCATAGAGGAGAGGACAGGCCAGAGAGGGAAGGAGACACCCAAGCCCCGTGACATTAGCTAAGCTCCTGGATCCAGCTATGCCTGAAGCTGATACTATTCCTGGAATTTAAATTACCTGAACCAATAAACCTCTCTTTTTGCGTAAGCCCATTTGACTTGCACTGGCTTGCAGGAAAGATTCCTCACATTATCAGTTTTTCCTTTTTTTTTTTTTTTCATTTTAAGCAAGCTATAGCTCTGGTTCTGGCATTCTCAGGGATTTTTTTAAAAGTTCAGCAACAGTGCTGAGTAAGCAGCAGATGTGGATAGCAGCAAGCCATCTTCTGCTTCTGATCTTTTGGGTCAGCATTATTTTACCTCCGAGCCAGGCAATGGGCCTGGAGAGGGTGGGGTCCACCGAGGCCCGTCTGGCCGAGCTGAAGCAGCGCAGTGAAGGTGAGTGCCGTTCACTCTGACCTGGTGTCCAGTGCACCAGGGGAGGTGGTCTGCTCCTCATTCATTGCAGGGGCCTGAACAACCTTCATCCCTCACTGAGTCTCAGTGTCTGCCTTTGTGAAATAGCCTAACAAGAGGAAGAAAAATGAAAAAGCTCAGTGCCCGGCCCCTGGTAAGCCCCAGAGAAGTGGCGAGTGCCGGGTTAAGAGCACAGCACAGGCTCCGGGCTTGAGTCCCGGCCAAGCCACTTCCTCGCTGTGCTGCCTTGGACACACTACTTCACCTTTCTGTGACTCAGTTTCCTTGCCTAGAAAATGAGGATGATGATAACATTTCTTCACTCATCATATTATCAGGACTTATCAGTGCCTTTAATATATCAATGTGTATTATGAATTTCTTCACTTATTGGTTTGCCATGGGGACTAAATGACTACAGATAAACAAAGCCCTCAGAGCCGTGCCAGAAATGTGGTAAGCACTCAATAAACAGCAGCTGCTGTTTTCCCCCGAAGGCCGGTAGACAATGTTACTGTTGGCGGTGTTTATTATCTCCCGCGCTCTTGGCGGTTCTCTGTAAAATCTCACTGACTTCCCTCCCAATGCATCTAAGGACCGTTTGCCTCTTGCTTCTCACCCAGCACCAGACAAGTTATTTAACCGCCAAGTGGCCCAGTTTCCTCATCTGCAAAATGGGGCATTAACGGTTCTTACTTCACAGGGTTCTCATCAGGATTAGCTGAGAAGCCACCGAGCTGTGCAAGGGCTGAGCGCTAATATTAATAACAGTGTTACATTCATAACATATATAACATGATATTAACCGTGTCACCACTCCCAGTGATCGCAGAGAAAAAGCATGGGGAAGTGCGTGTAATTCCGGTAGGCACTGGAGCCTGGGGGTCAGCTCCTTCACTCCATCCTAGAGTACTAAGGAAAATAATAAATTAGGCCGGGCACAGTGGCTTACACCTGTAATCCCAGCACTTTGGGAGGCTGAGTCGGGCGGAACACGAGGTCAAGAGTTCAAGACCAGCCTGGGCAACAGTGGTGAAACCCCGTCTCTACCAAAAAACACAAAAATTAGCTGGGCATGGTGACGCATGCCGGGAATCCCAGCTACTCGGCAGGCTGAGGCAGGAGAATTGCTTGAACCAGGACCCAGGTGGTGGAGGTTGCGGTGAGCCGAGATCACACCACTGCACTCCAGCCTGAGCTACAGAGTGAGACTCCATGTCAAAAAAATAAATAAATAAATAATTAAAAAATGAAAATATATATGCATTGGTAATTCTTTTTTTTTCTTTTGTTTTTTACTTTTTGTATTTTTTTTTGTTATTTATTTATTTATTTATTTTTTCTTCTTTGCATTGGTAATTCTTAAAAGAGAAAGGAGATGGTTGGATTTTCACCCATGAGGCATTTTTAGCAGAAAAGCATCAATTTGAGCTTCATGTCTGCTCCTGCAGCAACTTCTTGGCATTAACCAGCCTGTAGTCCCAGCTACTCGGGAGGCTGAGGCATGAGAAGTGCTTGAACCTGGGAGGCAGAGGTTGCAGTGAGACGAGATCGTGCCACTGAACTTCAGCCTGGGTGACAGAGTAAGAGTCCATGTCAAGAAAAAAAGAACAGTGTTCCTCAAAAGGCATTGAAGTGGCTTCTGTTGCCCGCCCCCCCCACAGGACTTATCAGTGCCTTTAATACATCAGTACACGTTGTGTATTTACAAGCAGAGGTGTGAACATGCAGTTTTCCATGGCCTCTTTTTCACAGAGCATCTGTGTGCCTCAGTGGGTATGCTGCAGGGCATCCTGGATTAGGGAAGATGACTGCAGGTGTTCAGATCCTGGAGTCTAATACAATTATGATGTCACCTCTGTAACCCTCGCCCCTGCCAGCTACAGTTAGGAGGGCGTGGTTATCCTGTGTGGCTGGAAAGAAGATAAAAACTCAACACTTTAAAGACCCAGTCGTGTTAGGCACATTGTCAGAACCCAACAAGAAATTGATTGATTAGTAAAGCATATAAAAGTACTTTGACAAAAACAAAGTTCTACCATCTGAGGGAAGAGTGAGGAGCCTGGAAGAGTGAGTTATTGGGTGAAACAGAAGAGGAATCTACAGAGTAACATTGGTCCTTCCAGTTCTCCCAGAAGAACATCATGTGACTATGCACGCAGACGGTTCTGTGCCGGGGATCGGCAGAAGGTTATGGGCAAGGTTGAGCAAGTGCACAGATGTGACTCAAGGCATTCATCACCCATGGCTGTGAAACAAAATGCCACAGAGTTAGCAGCTTAAAATGACACCCATTTATTATTTTGCAGTTTCTGTGAGTCAGGAGTCTGGACACAGCTTAGCTGGTTTCTCTGCAAGGCTGCATTAAAGTGTTGACTGGGTCTCATCTGAAGGCTCGACTAGGGAGTGCTGTGCTCCAAGCTCACATGGTTGCTGGCAGGATTCAGGTTCTTGTGCCTGTCAATCAGGGGAACCAGTTCTTATGGGCTGAACTGTGTCCCCTCCAAAATTCCTTTGCTGAAGCCCTAAGCCCCAGTACCTTAGAGTGTGACTGTAGAGATAGGTCTTTGAAGAAGTAATTAAGTTAAAACAAGGTCATTAGGGCGGGCCCAAATCTGCTATGACTGGTCTATCAAATAAGATTAGGATGCACACACAGGAAAGACCACAGAAAGACACAGAGAGCCGTCCGCAAGCCAAGGAGAGAGCCTTCAGAGGAGAAGAATGGTGCTGACACCTTGATCGGGGCTTCCAGCCTCGAGAACTGGCAGCAAGTCAGCGTCTCCCTGGTAAGCCACCTCAGCTGTGACGCTTGTCACGGCGGCCCTAGCCAACGAATGCACCGACCATCACAGTTTGCTCAGGACGGAGGGGCTCCCAGGATGCAACCCTTTCAACCCTGAAACCGGGACAGTCCTGGATAAACCAGGAGGGAATTTCCAGGGATGTGGGACTTTCCAGTGCTAAAGCTGAGAGAGCCCAGGCAGGCTGGAAGGAGTCGGTTACCCTCAGTTGCTGTGGGACTGCAGGGCTCAGATTCTTGCTGGTTTTGGGCCAGGGGCTTCTCTCTATTTTTAGCTGGTCGTTGGGGGGGGCCACTCCCAGTTCTCTGTCACGTGGGTCTTCCAACGTACCCACCCACTCCATCAGAGCCAGCAAGGGAGACAGCCTCCTAGCAAGAGAGACAGACGCTGGGAGGTCCTGCAAGTGGCATTCCATCACCTTGGCAAGAAGCAAGCCTCGTGTGGGTCCAGCCCACACTCAACGGGAGGAGATGACCAAGGGCGTGCACACCAGGAGGCAGAGGCCACGGGGCTTCCTGAGAGTCTACCTGCCACTCCATGTCCAGGTGCTGATTTCGTCTTTAGGGTTGTTCAGACAATCAATCGTAAAAGCTAACAGTCTGTGGTGCCTGCCGTGTGCAAGACAGTCCTCTGAGGATTTTAGATGTATTAGCTCATTTAATCTGGCCTCAGTCAGGACAGCGTAGGTCTTGCTGCAGTAACAAATGACCCCCAAAGTCCAGCTTAACAAACAACAATTGCAGTTTATGTCTTGTCCCTCGTGGGTGGCACAGACAGCTGTACTCTTGGCAAACTGCAGTCACTGTAGGAAGGGAAGTGAATGAAGTGAATCATGGTGAATTGCATACAGGGGTGGAGAACATGCGATCCTTTGTGTGCTGGGAAAGGGAACCAGAAAGTGAGCAAATGTTTGGGGGAAATTCACACATTGCTATCCTCACCAGCTTTTTGTTAGGAACAATTATTATCCGCATTTCTCAGATGAGACCATCAAGGCCCAGAGAGGTTAGGTAACTTGCTCAAGGACACACAGCTTTTAAGCTTCTAAGGAAAGACATCTGATGTCCTCAGGAAAACCATCGCATTTCTCATTCATTCCAGGACTATTTGCTGATCTGTTCTGGGACACACACGCCGCCCTGACTGCACAGCAGGCTGATGGCTTGGAGTGTGTGGAGCTGTGAGGGCCCCCGGCCCCCTCCCCTTGTTCCTTCCACAGCTCAGCTGAGATCACTGTGTGATTTCCTGTTAACCTTGTAATAATTTATGGTGAATCTAATGTGCCCGTCGCTGGGTGAGCTCATCCAAATCCCCTTCTATTGTCTGAGCCTCATACCGGGAGACGTCCTCAGAGGCCCCTGGGATCATCGCCAGGTGATTTATGGCTCCAGCTTCCCCGAGGATTGAAGCCGACCCAGCTAGAGGCTCGCTGTGCTCAGGAGAGACGACAGAGGAAGATCTGGTTGGTTGGTTTTATCCCTGGAGGAGAACAGACCTGAGGAGCGAGGATTTGCAGAAGCTCAAGCCAGACGCTGAGTTATAGTTGCTGCTGCCGCGTCCTTAAAGAAAAGCCTGCTCGGGCTGCAGATGGCTGACGGGCATCTCGAGCTTGCCACCGTGTTTAACAGCGACCTCAGGCCTGCTCTCCGCTGCCTGCTTCTCTGGGAAGAGGCACCTCACCTCCCCGAGGTGGACCAAACACCTCGGAGTCGACCGACTGCTTCTTTTCCCTCATGCCCGAGTCTGACGCATCAGCAAGTCCTGATGTTTTTCTCTCCCGAACACACCCAGAGCCTGCGGATTTCTCCCCACCCCAACCAGCTTCCAGCTGCCACCATGGCTCGCCGGGATGGTGCAGCAGTCCAGGTCCCTGGCCTCTCAGCTGCCACCCTGGCCCCCGAGGCTATTCTCCACACAGCAGGCAGAGGGATCCTATTAAATCCCAAGTCAGAGGAGGCGGCTCCTCTGCTCAAATGCCTGCCATGGCTCCCACTTCCCCCAGAGTAAACGCCAAAGTCCTTCTGTGGCCTTACAGCCCCACACACTGTGGCCTCCTGGAGCATCTGTCCCCTGTGTCCTCATCTCCCTCCACTGACCTCTGCTCACTTAACATCAGCCGTGCGGGCTTCCTTGCCGTTCCTCAAAGTTGCCAGGTGTGGTCCAGTCTCCAGACCTTCGCATTGGCTGCTCCCTCTCCCCTAGATGCTCGTTGCTTGTAACCTTCCCTCTTTTGGGTGCAGTGACTCCTTTCTCAGCGGGGCCTTCCCTGCCACTCCACTCCATTGCACCCCCTTGCGTCCCATACCCACCGCCCCGCTTCATTTTCTGACCTTAGCCCTCACCAGTGTCTGCCATGGTGCTGCGTTTCTATATTGATCGCATGTTTTCTGCAGCTACTTAAATGTCCACGTCATAGGGGCAGGGATGCTGCCTGTCTTGCTCCCTGCTGTATTCCCAGTGCCTAGAACGCTCAGGCACACAGTAGGTGCTCACTGAACATCTGCTGCATGCGTGGATTCAGCGATGAGCTCAGCACCTACAGTGTGCTCGGGACCCACACAGCGAGGCTGGAATCCGAGGAGCAGAGGCTGGCAGCTCAGCGGGCGAGCTCTGAGGGGGACACACCCGGGTTCACATCCTGACTCTGCAACCAAGGGCAGACAGTGCGTGACACTGGACGAGTCGCCTGGCCTCTCTGAGCCTCAAGTTGCCCCATCTGTAGAACGGGGTGGTAGTGCTGTTTTCCTTGTGGGATCGCTGAGGGGCTTCACAGAGGGGTCTTTGTGCGGCTCTGGGAGCAGTGCTTCCCGTGGGAAGAGGGGCGGAACCCGTGCCTGCCACGCTGACGGCTTTTAGTTTATGTCGTTGGGGGAAGACGGAAAAGCGCGTGAATGCACCTGCTCGACCTTCCGGAGGCAGAAGTGCTGCCGGCGCTCCGCAGGAAAGCAGAGACCACCATGAGCGGCTTTGCGTTGCAGTCAACTTGTCAACAAAGTGTCAGGTTCTGTCGCTAAGTTGACACCTGTGAATTTTCTTTTTCATTTTAGGAGGTTTGGGGGCACAAGTGGATTTTGGTCACGTGGATGAATTGTACGGTGGTGACGTCTGAGCCCTCAGTGCTCCTGTCTGCCGAGCTGTGTACATTGTACTCCGTGTGTAGATTTGTACCCCTCATCTCTGAGGGACTCTCCGTAATCCGTCATGTCACACACTGTCTCACAGAGGCAATTTACTCCAAGGACTCCATCCTTCCTTAAGACACATTTCAAACTTCATGACCCGCAAGAAAAACTTTTAAAGATTAGGGCAGGCTGGCACAGTGGCTCATGCCTGTAATCCCAGCACTTTGGGAGGCCAAGGCGGGCAGATCACTTGAGGTCAGGAGTTGGAGACCAGCCTGGCCAACATGGTGAAACCCTGTCTCCACTAAAAATATAAAAATTAGCTGGGTGTGGTGGTGGGCACCTGTAGTCCCAGCTACTCTGGAGGCTGAAGCAGGAGAATCGCTTGAACCTGGGAGGTAGAGGTTGCAGTGAGCTGAGATCGAATCACTGTACTCCAGCCTGGGCGACAAGAGCAAAACTCATCTCAAAAAAAAAGAAAAGAAAAGAAAAAGAAAAAAATATATATAACAACTACATTTATTTAAGAATGTATTCCAATACCAAATGACAAATTTCAACAATGCAAAAACCACTATTATTTTTGTATCAACATAGATTCTAAGGCCCCATGTGTACCAACCTAGGTGCTAAGGCCCCGACACTTAGTACTTAGTACCTGGGCACTAAGCCTAGTACCCACTGGTTATTTTTCCTGCTCCTCTCCCTCCTCTTTCCTCCACCTTCAGGTAGGACCCAGTGTCTGTTGTTCCCCTCTGGGTGTCCACGTGTTCTCATTTATAAGTGAGAATATGCATGCTTGGTTCTCCGTGCCTGCGTTAGTTTGCTAGAGGTAACGGCCTCCAGCTCCAACCGTGTTCCTGCCAAGGACATGCTTTCATTCTTTTTCTTGGCTGCCTAGTATTCCATGACACCTTTCAAGTTTGATTTTGCCATTGGCTTTTCTATTTCAGAGCCACGTCTTCTGTGTTTAAGGCCTCAGTCACAGTCGAAGGCCCTTGATGCTGGAAAGCTCTGACTGCCGAGCACACGGGGCTGGTGGCGGTGATGACTGGGGTTAGTGCTCAGAGTCCCTTGCCTGTGTCACAACTCCCCTCCAAGCCCCCCGCCTTCTCTACTCTACAGGCAAACCTTCCGCCACAGACCCTTCGCACCTGCAGAGCCCTCGGCTTGGGAGGCTTTTTCCTTCTCTCCACGAGAGCATTACCACTCGTCCCTCAAATGCCAGCTCTGTCGTCATCCTCATCTCCTCGGGGAAGCTCCCTCACCCCCAAGGCTGGGTGAGGCCCTGCGTTGCAGGCGTCCACAGCACAAGCACCTCCCACTCAGGCTCCTGGCACAGCTGACATTCACGTGCATGACCCCGTGTCTTGAGCCCCCGACACACCCCGTGGGAGCCACGAAGGGCCGGGACTCGTCTGGTTTTGTGACTTACCACGTGCCGGTCCCACAGTGCTGGGAGGTGCTCCATGCATGTTAACAGAATGCATGACGAGTGCCCACACCTGGTGTCTAATAAACAGCAGCCTCTTCAGGCCAGTGGCACCCATTGGCACGAGTACGTGAGGGTGCCATGTTGCGGGATTGACCTCGTCTTCCTCCTTCCCTGCGTGCGCAGCCTTCCATTCCTCCCATGCCTCCCACGGAGGGGGTGAGGTTTCTTTTTCTACCCCCGATGTTGACTTTAAGCAACAGCACGAAGCCAACAAGGACGTGTGCCGGGTCTGCGAGTGGGCGTCCGGGGACCTCCGGTGACTGTGCTTGCTTCTTTGCTCCTCTTCCTTGGCCATAAGGAGAATGTGCTGAGTGGCCACTGGTCCCACAGAGAGGATGAGAGACGTGTGGGGCTGAGCCACACCTGGATCAGCCGCCCTGCAGCGGCCAGGTGAACCCAGGTGAGGTCGTCAGAGCCCAGCAGGTGAGCCAGCCTACGTTAGCCAGCGCTAGCACCTGCCAATGCACCAGCCAAGTACGTGGTGACTATTGTACACACTGAGGTTCTGTGGTTGGTTGTTAAAGCAGCACATAGCAGGTGCTCAATAAATAGCTATGGAATGTTTGAGCATACAGCCAGAGCTCCGTAAAAGACATCCAGTAAAGCCCTCAGCACTGTGCCTGGGACCCAGGAGGCGCTCAGGACACAGTGCTCCCTTCTCCCCACTTCCTCCTGTCAGCGGCGGCAGCAGTAGGTCAGAGAGGCTGACATTTGAGACACCGTGGCAACCTTTACAGCCCACACTCTGCTATTATAACGGGATAACCCAAAGCCCCCAGCCACCCCCTCGGCAGCCCTCGGTAGAGCGGGGTCTGTGTCTTTCTCTTGGCCTCTTCTGACCGAGAGTCTTGTTCCCAGTCGTGGTGAAGAGGCCAGGGTCTTCCTGGAGCCACTGCGGACCCCCAGTCAAGGGTGGTGCTTTGTCTCTGCAAGAAAGCAGACTGCTCTCTTTGCCCGACCCCTGCTGTTTACTGTAAATAATCAAATGGGATCTTCTCTCTTCCTCCCTCCCACCCCTTCACAGGTGATTGCCATCTTTATTT
>NW_022436942.1:82952482-82958899 GCF_009761245.1 Sapajus apella | reverse complement strand
CTTTGGGAGATTGAGGCAGGCAGATCACTTGAGGTCAGGAGTTTGAGGTCAGCCTGGCCAACATGGTGAAACCCATCTCTACTAAAAATACAAAAATTAGCTGGGCATAGTGGCGGGCGCTGAATCCCAGCTACTCGGGAGGCTGAGGCAGGAGAATCGCTTGAACCCGGGAGGCAGAGGTTGCAGTGAGCCAAGACTGCGCCATTGCACTCCAGCCCGGGTGACAGAGTGAGATTCTGTTTCAAAAAAAAAATTAAAAAGTTTTAATTTTTTAGATGCAGGGTCTCACTGTCACCCTCCCTGGAGTGCAGTGGCATGGTCATAGCTCACAGCAGCCTCGAATTGCTGGGTTCAAGTGATCCTCAGCCTCTCAAGTATCTGGGACCACAGGGTGCTTGCCACCATGCCCAGCTAATTAAAATTATTATTATTTTTTTTGGTAGAGACAGGGTCTCCCTATGTTGCCCAGGCTGGTCTTGAACTCCTGGCCTCAAGCGATCTTCCCACCTGTGAGCTTTCGAAAGCACTGGGACTACAGGCTTAAGCTAATTCACGCCCCTCTTAATGCAATCATCTGAGGGAGATCCTAGCAGCCAAAGTTACACATTTTAAAAAATCTGGGGTGGGCAAGGTGGCTCACACCTGTAATCCCAGCACTTTGGGAGGCCTAGGTGGGCAGATCACCTGAGGCCAGGAGTTCAAGACCAGCCTGGCCAACATGGTGAAGCCCCATCTCTATTAAAAATACAAAATTTAGCCCAGCATGGTGACAGGCAATATAGTCCCAGCTATTTGGGAGCCCGAGGGAGGAGAATCGCTTGAACCCTGGAGACGGAGGTTGCAGTGAGCTGAGATGGTGCACTCCAGCCTGGGTGACAGAGGGAGACTCTGTTTAAAAAAAAAAAAGAAACAAAACTACTGAGGAACAATGCGTGGTAAGGATGGGAAGGTGCAGAAATCTTCAGTGAATGATGGACTGTGGCAGACGCCTGCTCATTTCCACCACAGCGTTAGCACTTAGACCAGGATGTGGGAGATTTCTATCACCCAGGAGTTCCCTCATGCCCTGCAATCGACTCCTGTCCTCAGGGTAACCGTGATAGAGACTCTGTCACCACAGACCCTCCCACAGTGACTGCAGTGTGTGAACTCCCACCGCCCTGGGACCTCATCTCATCTGCACAGCCTCACCAGGGAGCGTCGCTCTCGCTGTCCTGGAAGCTGCGGTTCGTGCTTGCTAATTTCCATGTGGTTTTCAATTACATGAATAGGTCGTCATTTGTTTTTCATTCTAGGGCTGGTGGACGTTGGGATTGTTTTCAGTGTGGGGCTATTACAGGTGGAGGTGGTATAGAGGTTCTGATCCATGTCCTCTGATGAACGGACACCCCATTTTTCTTGGGAGTGCATTTGGGAATGGGATTGCTGGGCCACAGAGTAGTCAAGTTCTTAGATTCAGTAGCTGGCGACAGTTTTCCAAAGTGGTTGTAACAATTTACACTCTCACCTGTAAATCCTTATGAGTGCTTGATATTGCCTATGAAAGTTACTTTTTTTTTTTTTTTTTGAGGCAAGTTCTTGCTCTGTTGCCTGGCTGGAGTGCAGTGGCATGATCATAGCTCGCTGCAGCCTCCAATTCCTGCACTCAAGTGATCCTCCTGCCACAGCCTCCCAAGAAGCTGGGACTTCAGGCTAGTGCTACCATTCCCAGCTAATTAATTTTTTTTTTTAAGAGATGGGGGCTTTACTATGTTTCCCGGGCTGATCTTGGACCCCTGGCCTCAAGCAATTCTGCCTTGGCCTCCCAAAGTGCTGGGATCACAGGTGTGAGCCACCACGCCCAGCCTAAAGTTCTATATTTTTGATACAATATGTGCAATGGACTGAATGTTTGTGTAACCCCTCCCAACAAATTCATACGTTGACACCCTGGCCCCAGCATGATGACCCTAGAGGGTGGGGCCTTTGAGGGGTCGTTAGGGCATGAGATTAGAGCCTTCATGATGAGATTAGAGCCTTCATGATGGGATCAGTGCCCCTTATAAAAGGGACCCCAGAGAGCTCTCTCAGCCCTTTTTCTGCCCTGGGCAGACACAAGCAGCAAGCAGCTGTCTTTGACAGCTCTGTGACCTTGGCTGGGTTTCTCAGCCTCTCTGAGCTTCAGTCCTAAAATGGGATAATGGCCTCCTGGGCTGTGGCAGGGATTAAATGAGCTAGCCGGGGTCAAGCGCTTAGAACGGGCCTGAGTGCACAGTCCGTGCTCAGTAAGTGCTTGCTGTTTATTTTTCTTCCGTGAGCACCTGCGATGGGGGTGTTGTCCTCAGCACTGGTCAGCCGATAGCAGCGCACTGCAGTGTCAGCCTGACTGGCCCAGCAGCTCTAAGGAGGAGAGCACCTGGTGTTCACTAAAATAACGCTCAGGCCCAGTGGCTCACACCTGCAATCCCAGCACTTCGGGAGGCTGAGGAAGGAAGATTGCTTGGGACCAGGAGTTCAAGACCAGCCTGGCCAACACACTGAAACCCTGCCTCTCCAAAAAATTTAAAAATTAGCCAGGTGTGGTGGCATGTGCCTATAATCCCACCTATTATGCTTGGGAGGCTGAGATGGGAGGATTTCTTGGACCCAGGAGTTCAAGGCGGCAGTGAGCTGAGATTGTGCCACTGCACTCCAGCCTGGGCAACACAGTGAAACAATTTTTTAATAAGATATTTTTTAAAAAGTCATCCTCACAAAATGGACACGTGGCTTAAAAATCACCCTGTAGGGAGGAAACTAGATGAGTAAGACTAAAACAGCTACGGATTCTAGAGGCCGCGTCACAACGACAAGTTAGAAATATTTGTATCATGAGCACGGGTGCCCGAAATTGATTATTCCTATGCAGTGTACAGGCAGAAGTGCCTGGAAGGTTCTGGTTTCGCTGCCCTGAGGAGGAAGGGGGGTCGCAGAGCCTCGCTCTCCTGGGACTGGCTAGAGCTGTATTCCCAGCTGATAGGTAGTACTCCCTGGGTGGTTCTCAGGACAATTTTAACTGGTCCACAGTTGGAGTTTTTTCTTTTAATTTGTGTAGTCACACATTTGTTATGTACTAGAAGAAGATAAAATAGCACATATGTCTTTAGGCAATATTGGTGGTAAAAAAAAAAATCTCCCTAAAGACACAGGGACTTCCAGGGGGTCTGGCCGTCCTAGATAAAGTGTGAAGTGATAACGCCAACCAGGTATCAGCAACTATTCGAAAGACTGAGTTTAACCAGTTAGAACGAGAAAGCGGTTTTTTATAGCACGATCCGTTGTTGCTGGAGACAACTGTGGAAGGATCGAGGCGTGCACAGGGCGAGGCGGGGGCGCGGGGGCGGGCACTGTGTGTGCGGATCTTAGCTGGTTCTTCGAACCTTTGTTTCTTGTTTCTTTTCCTTTTTTGAGACAGAGTCTCGCCCTGTCGCCAGGCAGTGGTGTGATCTCGGCTCACTGCAACCTCCACCTCCCTGTTTCAAGCGATTTTCCTGCCTCAGCCTCCCTAGCAGCTGGGATTACAGGTGCGCATCACCACACCCGGCTAAGGCTTGCATTTTTAATAGAGATGGGGTTTCTCCATGATGTCCAGGCTGGTCTGCAACTAACTCCTGGCCTCAAAGTGATCCTCCTGCCTCAGCCTCCCAAAGTGCTGGGATTACAGGTGTGAGCCATCACGCCCAGCCCTGTGACTTTTTGTTTGTTTCTTTAGAGTGAGAGACCTCAAGGAAATTTGGTGAAATGTTAATAGCCATTTAATCCAGGTGGTTGGAATATGTGCAATCAGTGACATTATTAACTGCACGCTTCGTGTGTTTGAAGTAGGTTTTAATTTAAAAGCTATTGAGGAAGTGGGTTTGGAACAGGTGTGATGTAATAACTGAGGGGCTAGTTTGTTACAGTATTTGAATTATTTCTCCTCAAAGTGGGTAATGCTTGAAACATAAGAGGGATTGGAATCACATCCTTTGGACACACGTGTTCAGAATACACAAGCAGAGGGGCGCCTTTGTCAGCCCACGCACCTCCGCGGTGATCAGTGAGTGCTCTGGCCTTGGTATCACCCCTGTAAAAGGCCGCCTTCTCCCAACCAGAACTTAGAGGCTGCCCTGTGTCCCATGAATCCTTTATTGCTAAGAAGCTTTGCTGCCATCATGAGTTAAGAGGACATTTGGCAGTGAGTGACAGAGAACCCAAACTAATGGTGGTTTAAATAAGTTATGAGTTTCCTTCTCACAAGGAGACAAAATCCAGAGGGAGTCAGGACTTCCATCTTATGGTCTAAAACGGCCATTCCAGCAGGGTGCGGTGGCCCACGCTGTAATCCCAGAGCTTTGGGAGGCCGAGGCGGGAGAATCGCTTGAGCCCAGGAGTTCCAGACCAGCCCGGGCAACATAATGAGACCCTATCTTTACAAAAATGTTTAAAAACTAGCCAGGTGTGATGGCGCACGCCTGCAGTCCCAGCTACTCGGGAGGCTGAGCAGGAGGATTGCTTGAGCCCAGGAGGTGGAGACTGCAGTGAGCTACAGTCACGCCACTGTACTCCAACCTGGGTGACAGAGTGAGACCCTGTCTCAAATAAATAAATAAATACATCAATAAAAATGGCTGCTCCAGTTCCAAACATCACATCTGAATTCCAGCCTGCAGAAAGGAGGAAGGTCAGGAGTGGATGACTCTTCCTCCCTTTTAGGACGCTTCCCAGATATCACACGTCACTTCCACTTCCATGCTGGCGGCCGGGGCTGGGCGGTTTGGCCTCATCTAACTGTAAGGGAGGCTGGGAGATGCGTTGCTGGTCCTGCTACCTGTGTACCCAGCTAAAGCCGGGGTTTCTAGTACGAAGGAAGGTCTGATGCGTACAGTGCTGTGGGTGGGGAGCCCTCCCCCGAGGAAGGGCCCCAGCATGTTGTTGTTCCCCACCCCCCACCCCCGAAACCCTGGAGCTCAGTGGAGACTCTGGGGCCTGTGACTATGAAGTGTCATTAGGGCACGTCTGCTTTGCCCAGCACACAGTCCTCTGCGAGGCCTAGGACCGTCTTTGGAAAGATCCACGAGGCGAAAGGAAGGTGGTACTGGGGGAGGCCTCGGAGTCGGGAGCAGGGGCCGCAGTCACAGGTTTGGAGCCCAGCGGCTGGGTCCCAGCTGTGCACCGGGCAGTCGCTCTGGGAGCTGATGCTCAGAGGGAGTCATGACGCCTCTGTTACAAGTACAGCTTCCCCAGAGGGTGGCCGAGAGGCTCAGCCTATGCCTAGCTCAGGCTCGGCCCTCAACAGACACTGCGGGTGGGGGGCAGCAAAACTCCCACCAAAGACTGAAGCTGCCCTTCTCTCTCAAGACCACCTTGAAACCGCTGTCTCACGGGATCCGGCACTAGGACCCTGAAGAATGAGACCGAACTCCCTCCCTCCCTCCCTCCTTCCTCTCCACCTCTCTCCCCTCCCCCCCTCCCTCTATTTCTTAACTCAACTCTTTTTTTGAGACAGAGTCTGGCTCTGTCGCCCAGGCTGGAGCTCACTGGCACAATCTCAGCTCACTGCAACCTCCACCTCCTGGGTTCAAGCGATTCTCCTGCCTCAGCCTCCTGAGTAGCTGGAATTACAGGCGCCCACCACCATGCCTGGCTATTTTTTGTATTTTTTAGCAGAGCCAGGGTTTCACCATGTTGGCCAGGCTGGTCTCGAACTCCTGACCTTGTGATTCGCCCTCCTCAGTTTCCCAAAGTGCTGGGATTACAGGCGCGAGCCACAATGCCTGGCCTATTTCTTAACTTATTTCTGTTGAAACATTTGTCTATCTATCTATCTATTTATCATCCAGATTTATCTATCTATCTATCTGGGTGATAGATAGATAGATAGATAGACAGATGTTAAGGGAACTCTCAGAGTGTAAAGGGAACTGATTTGAAATGCACAGCTTGATGCGTTTCGCGTGTATGTACCCAGGCAACTGCTATTCAGATCAGGATAAAGCACATCTCCAGCCCCAAGAAGGCTCCCCCAGAAGGCGTGTCCCCCCGCCATCCCAGTCAGTAGCACCCACATCTGCTGGGGTCCCTGCCATTTCCACTTCTCTCCCTATAGCAGGATTTCACTCTGGAACTTCATATACAGAGCCACACGGCGTGTGCCCGTCCTCCGTCGCTGTCTGTGGCTCCCTGCAGTGTCCATGAGACTCATTCATGTTGTGCGTGTCTGTGCCGTGTTCTTTGCTGTAGCCATGTGATCTCCCACAGTGTGAATGGACCACAGCTCACTGAACTGTATTTGGATGGATTTGGGAGTGGTTTCCTGTAATGGCAATTACAAAGTTTCTAGAAATATTCTTGCAGATACCTTTTGGTGGACATGGAAGCAATACATTTCTTTTAATAGTAAATTTATGGCCGGGCGCG
>NW_022436942.1:82918671-82952382 GCF_009761245.1 Sapajus apella | reverse complement strand
TCAGGAGGCTGAGGCAGGAGAGTTGCCTGAACCCAGGAGGCGGAGGTTGCGGTGAGCTGAGATCGCGCCATTGCACTCCAACGTGGGTAACAGGAGTGAAACTCCGTCTCAAAAAAAAAAAAAAAAAAAGTAAATTTATTGAAGTAAAACTAATTGAGCCAGCTTAGAAAAAGTTAAGTGACTTGGGGTAGAAGACAGGCGTCCGCATGGCAAAGGTGTGGGAGTGCCCAGATGCCAGAAGTCTGAGGAGCCCTGAGATGGGGCAGGGTCAGCTGCTCTGCGCTGACTTTGTAACCTGGACAAGGCGCTTTACACATGGGAACCAGAGTGACACTGAAACCCGGCCCCTTTGCACTGACCTTGGCCTTGCACCTGCAGGAAGGAAACGGCGTGGGCAGCCCAGCCAGGACGCGAGCCGCACAGCTCTGGAAATGGGGAAGGCACAGTCAGCAGAGGCTGGCGCACTGCTGTGAAGCAGGTTTCCACCCTGGGGCCTTATGGAAGAGCGTCAGGATCTTCCAGGCTTTAACACTACTTCCCCCTCTGGGAAAAAGGAATACTCATTCCACTTAAACAGAAAAGAGAGAAAATTAAAGAGCAGAGATGTCAGAAATGTTCCCAGAGGTTCACCCCTGTGGACAATCCCTGTTAGCATCTGCGTTATTACTTTGTCTAGACTTCTGTCTGTGTGTAATTGCTGGTTTTCTTTTTAGCTTGGCTGTATGTTGATACTATGTATACATTTGTATTTGATTCCTTCCTTTAACCTTAGAATGCCTAATCAAATACAAGCCTTCTCCCTTTTCTCACGAACCTGATTAGCATGGCCGCAGAGGCTTCCCCCCGGCGCCTGTCCGTCCCTCAGTGCGTGCGCTGTGGTCACTGGGATGTAATGGCATGCTTTTTCCCGCCCCTCTTTACCCATCAGGCCCTATTTGAGCTCTACTTGGTTCTATGCCATTGTCTCAGGGAAGAGTTGTGTCACAAATCTCTTCACTTCCTGGCTTTTGCTTTTCAAACAAAAAGCAGAGCAGGGGTCCCCAGAGTGGGGTGTGAGCCCCAGGGGTGCATGAGAGGATCCTCCCACTGGGAGCAGGAAGAGAGGGGAAAGGTGTTCTCTCCGGGTGGCATCTGTTAGCTGCACAGCCCCCATTCCAACCCCCTCATTTCTTGCTGTTCCATTTGGGAAGGGGGACAGGACTCCTCAGCTGGGGGTGGTGAGGGTCTCACGGCACTGGGCGTGTCCTGAACGCCACAGCACTGCAAGCCCACACATGGTTATGAAGGTCAGGCACTGCTGCCACCACCCACCATGTTTGGCACACAGAAGTGTCCAGAGAGTGTTGCCTCTGAGGTGGGCAGGGGAGCAGCCCTTTCGCCAGTTTCCCAGAGCTTGAAGCAGGAGGGAGCAGGCTGGGGCGGGGGCTTCTGAGCAGAGCTCTGGCCCTGCAGGAGCGCAGTGGGGCTGAGCTCATCTCGTCCTCATCTTTTGAGCATGGGGCACTTGTGGATGAGGGCGAGTGTCCCATGCTCTCCCACACTGGGGCTTCCCGGTGGTGCAGGGCAGGTGCGCCCCGCAAGTGGGGGTGAGCCTGGGAGGGTTCTTGGCTTCACTCAGAAAGAATTCCAGGGCGAGCCAGTGGTGATGGACATGGAACACTGCCCCACTCAGACCTAGACCCGCTTTTAAGTATATGCAAATTAAGGGGCGGTTTATGCAGGCATGTCTTGGGTGAGGGTGGTTACTTCTGGGTTGTTGAGTGGTTGCCATGGCAACGGCAAACTGACCTGGCACAGTGGTAGATGTGGCTTATGGAAACCTGCTTCCACCCAGACCTGTTTCAGCCAGTCTTCAATTTGGTCCGGTGTTTGAGCCCTGCCTCTAGAGCTGAGTGTCACCTCCCACCCCATTTCCAGGCACAGTCCAGGGGGACATTCCATTGGGGTCTCCGGCCTCCCTCTGATGAAGAACCAGTCATTGGATCAAGACCAATCTTAATTCAGCAGGACCTCATCTTCACTTGATGACACCTGCAAAGACCCATTTCCAAGAGGCCACATTCACAGGACCTGGTGGACGTGAATTTTGGTGGGATGCTTTTCACCCCAGCATAGGGGTTTATTATGAGTTGACATATGGACCATGCTTAGAATGGTTCTGGGCACGGGGAAACGACAGGGACTTCTGTGGCATTTGCTATCGTTATGACCACACAGGAGGAACAGAAATCCCACCCATTTTTGTTGTGGTTGAGACAGAGTCTTGCTCTATCACCCAGACTGGAGTACAGTGGCGCGATCTCGGCTCACTGCAACTTCTGCCTTCCGGATTCAGCGAATCTCCTGTCTCAGCCTCCTGAGTAGCTGGGACTTCACCCACATGCCACTATGCCCAGCTAATTTTTGTATTTTTAGGAGAGATGGAGTTTCATCATATTGGTCAGGCTGGTCTCGAACTCCTGACCTCAGGTGATCTACCCACCTCGGCCTCCCAAAGTGCTGGGATTACAGGCGTGAGCCACCGCACCTGGCCAGAAATCCCACTCTCACTCAAGCCACTGTGTGGCCAGGTTCCGTTACATGCAGCCCAGTGGAATCCTGACTTGTGAAGCTACAAAACAGACGTAAGCTCACCGGGCCTGGGGCTTAGCCAAAATCTTGCGCCTTCCTGAGGATGCTTCTCTAGCCCCAGACCCTCCCCGCTCTGCATTCAGCTGCCTCATTCAGCTGGGGAGGGTGCAGGCAGGCGATGAAAGAGGAGGCCTCCAATTCTGGCTTTCCAACAAGGAGCGCTTAATGAGGCAATTAAGCGGAACTATTTTCTCTTTATCTCTCTCTCCATCTTCCCACAGCCTGTCAGAACACAGGAGCCTGGAGGGCCATTGAAGAGGAGAGGAGCCTCTACTCCCTGTTTCAAGAACTGGAGAACTGGGCTCAGAAAGGGGCAGCGGCTGGACCAAGGTCACACAGCAAGTTGGTTGCTCGGCCAGAGTCAGCACAGGGTGGGGTGAACTCCAAAGCCCTGGGGACCCAGTAGGTGAGTGGGTAGCATGAGCCGGGTGGGGACTGGGGCAAAGTAGAAACCTCCAGGCCCAGCCAGAGAGAGCGGTCACCATGCAGCATCACTGGACTGTAGCCATATGAGGGGGAAGGGCACAGACCTGAGTAGGAAGGGGGAATCTTCCTGGCCTGCCTTATACTTGTGTCCCCCCAAACCCCCCTATAACCCAGGAGTCACAGGTGCCGCCTGAGGGGTCAGCACAGTCCATGCACAGTGTATGTGTTGTGCACTGCACAAAGGTACTCACTGAAAAGGCAGTAGGGAGATCCCAGGGCTCCTTTTTCTTTTCTTTTTCTATTCCTTTCTTGCTCTCCATCCTCCCCTCCTCCCCAACTGAAGGATGGGTAAGGGGCCTAAGCATGGCCCATCAGAGTGGTTCATGACCTTGGCCAGGCCACTGAGAGCTTTACCTGGAATTCAGCATGGGACCAGGGGTATCAGAGGAGCTCTCTTTCTTCGAGGGGCTGGCACAGTAGAATGAAGACTTAGGGCTGCTGGTGGTCGTCCTGCCTCCAGGTAGGAAGAACCCCTTCCTTAAGAGTAAAGTCTACACAGGAAAACATAGACTAAGAAATAGAAAAAGTCCAGTGCCTATTGACCCAGAGCACCTGGATCCAGCTGTATCTGAAGTTGCCCTGCCCTGATATTTTCAGATACCGAGATAATAAATCCTCCCTTTGGCTTAAGGCAGCTTCAGTTGAGTTTGTAATTCTTGCTCCTCAGAGTCTTGTCTGGTACCGGCTTCTCCAGTTTCGGACACCCAGCCCCGTGCCTCAGAATTAACAAACTGTTTTGTGCGCAGGCAGCAGGCTCCAGTCGGCCTTCCTTGCTTTCTTTCCTGTCTCTCTCCCTCTCAGCTGTGCTATTGGGTGATACATCCTAATGTATATTTAACAGTGGCTCAAAATCGAATTAATTTAGATTGGTTAATAAACTGTAACATCCGTTTCTAAATCAAGCTACATTTTCCTCTTGAGCAACTAAATTCATGCCCGTTGGTTTAATTCGTTGCTATTGTAATCCTTTAACGCTTATGAAATTATGGAAAGGTTTCTAGTGAAATTATCCAGATTTGATTAGAGTTTGAACATATTAATATTTTTCCTTCTGGGTAGTCTTTGGAGAGAGACTGCTGAGGGCGTGCAGGTCCCACGGGCTGGGAGGGCGGGGAGTGCCACCTCAGAAAGCAGGCTCGGTCTGTCTCTCTTCAGATAACTCTCTTCTTAAAAAACATTTTAAATTTTAATGAATTAATTAAAAATTTTTTTTGAGATAGAGTCTCACTTGTCACCCAGGCTGGAATACTGTGACGAAATCCCAGCTCACCGCAACCTCCACCTCCTGGGTTCAAGTGATTCTCCTGCCTCAGCCTCCTGAGTAGCTGAGATTACAGGTACCTGCCACCACGCCCAGCTAATTTCTGTATTTTTAGTAGAGATGGGGTTTCACCATGTTGGCCAGGCTGCTCTTGAACTCCTGGCCTCAAGCGATCAGCCCGCCTTGGCCTCACAAAGTACGGGGATTACAGGCGTGAGCCACTGTATCCAATTTTTATTTTTTAGAGACAGGGTCTTGCCATGTTGCTCAGGCTGGTCCTGAACTCCTGGCTTCCAGCAATCCTCCTGCCTTGGTCTCCCAAAGCACTGGGATTGCAGGTGTGAGCTGTGATAACTGGTCCTTTAAAAAAAAAGCCCTGCATTTATTGAGCACTAACTGTATGCACAGCCCTGGATATGAACATTCTCAATGGAGGGTCTGCCAGAGAAGATTCTGGGCTCCTAAGTGACAGTTGTAGCAAGGGGACATTTGGAACACAGAGGGTCCCCTGCAGCTCCGCCTGCAAATCCACCTCCAGTCGCAGTGGAGCCTTCGCTGTCTGCTCATCATAGAGCGGTGCCAGGGAGGAAGGTCTTTTTAACCTTGGCTTGGCCCTGGAGGATCTCCTGCTAAGAGCCCCTCTCCGAGACCCCGTGGTGATCTGGAGCAGTGGAGGCTGGGTAGAGAAAGACTGAGGGTCAAAGCCCTATGTGGACCCTTCCAGGAGGAGCAAAACCCAGGCCGGAGGGCCTCCCTCTGCTGCCTCTGCCCTGTCCCTCCCCGAGAGCTTACTCCCCACTCACTGCCTGCTAATTCCATTTGTTCTGGAATGTGCCAGGCCTCGCCCCAAACAGTATAGAAGCAGTGAGGAATCTGAAGTGCATTTCCGGTTCCCTCCTTCGGGAGAGAGCGGGCCAGGCAGGGCCTAGGAGCTCAGACTGGGGTGATGACGGCAGGCACAGAGAAGCCCCCGAGGAGGGTCCCGAGGCCGGGTTTGCAGCCACTGCATGGTGCCAGGGCCCCGGGCCAGCCGGCCTCGCCCTCTGCTCACTGGCACTCTGGTTGGCAATTCCCGAGCACGGCTCAGAGTTAACGAGAAGGGGGTGCCCTCGTTTTTCACCGAGTGAGGGATGGAGTGACTGCTCCTTACGTCGCCAAGGGACATGCTGGACGCCCTTGGGGTTAGCAGACGGCCGGCCAGTCCCTGTGCCGAGCCTTGCTGAAGCCATTCCCTCTGCAGGGCCAGCCCTTGCCCAGCCTCCTGCCCGCGCCCCCTCGCCCCACACTCAGCCTTCACCTCGGAGCCAAAATCCTCCAGGAGGAATGCACCGTCCCATCCTGCAGGGCTTCCCTGCTGTAGATGCCACCACGAATGGTCACTCCAGAGCTGACAACGGGCTTCCTCACAGCCAGCTCCCCAGGAGCTGCAACCTCAGGGAGGGCAGGTGCCCCTCCCCGGCCGCCGCCATGGCTAACTCACATCTGGCCAATGGTGGGTTGCAGATGTGCTTAGCTGTTCTTGCAGACAGGTTCATTATTTTTAAAACGTTAACTGGCAAATTTAAAAGTTAGGGGATTTCACATGAAAAATCTGGCCTCTGTTAAAAAAAATCAGACCTGGGCCAGGCATGGTGGCTCATGCCTGTAATCCCAGCTCTTTGGGAGGCCGAGGCAGGAGGAACACTTGAACCCAGGAGTTCGAGACCAGCCTGGGCAGTATAGTGAGACCTTGACTGTACAAAAAACAAACGAAAATTAACCAGGCGTGGTGGCATGCGCCTGAGGTCCCAGCTACTCAGGAGGCTGAGGTAGGAGGGTTGCTTGAGCTGTGATCATGCCACTGCATTCCAGCCTTGGTGACAGAACGAGTAAGATCCTGCCTCAAAAAAATAAATAACAGGCCAGGCACAGTGGCCAATGCCTGTAATCCCCACACTTTGGGAGGCCAAGGCAGGTGGATCACCTGAGGCTGGGAGTTCAAGACCAGCCTGGCGAACATGGAGAAACCCCATCTCTACTAAAAATACAAAATTAGCTGGGCGTGGTGGCGTATACCTGTAATCCCAGCTCTTTGGGAGGCTGAGACAGGAGAATCACTTGAACCCGGAAGCGGAGGTTGCGGTGAGCTGAGATCGCGCCACTGCACTCCAGCCTGGGCAACAAGAGCGAAACTCTGGCTCAAAAATAAATAAATAAATAAATAAATAAAACAGATAAGTAATCCGATCTGGTAACGCTGGGCCCTGCATTCTTACGTGACAGTTGTTGGAACTGGCCTTTCGATGGGGCGGGCGCTCCCTCGGTCACGGTCACTCGCTCCACTCCCTTCCAGTCCCTGTCGTGTGCCCCCGGCAGCTCTGCTTGTTGACACTGCCTGCCTTGCCTCTCTAGGTTTGGAGCCTTCAACCCCCTATCTCATCTGTCTTCGTGTCCCTGCCCCCCTAGCCACGCCTGGCACACAGGAGACCCTTCACATTCAGCAATCCTTGCAACAAGCTTGCAGGATACAGATCCCCATATTCAAGATGAGAAAACTGAGGGTCAGAGACACTAGCACACTTCCAAGGTACACAGCCAACGAGCAGGAGTGCCTAGTTTCCAAACCTGGTCTCCCTTCGCCCCGCCCCACGCCTGCAGTCACCAGGATGGAGAAAGTCCTTTTCACTTAGCGTTCCATCCAGGTCCTCATCAGAGCTCCTACTTGAGGTCAGGTGCAGTGGCTCACGCCTGTAATCCAGCACTTTGGGAGGCTGAGGCGGGCAGATCACAAGGTCAGGAGTTTGAGACCAGCCCGGCCAACATGAAGAAACCCTATCTCTAGTAAACATACAAAAATTAGCTGGGCATGGTGGTAGGTGCCTGTGGTCCCAGCTACTCGGGAGACTGAGGCAGGAGAATTTCTTGAACCTGGGAGGTAGAGGTTGCAGTAAGCCAAGATCATGCTACTGCACTCCAGGCTGGGCAGCAGAGTCAGACCCCATCTCCAAAAAAGAACTCCTACTTGCTCCAGTTAAATCAGCAGTTGAAAATGTGGCCACACTGCACGTACACAGGGGTGGGGGCGTGGAGGACAGAAGCCACGAACACTCAGCCCTAGCCAAGCATGGCCAGGCAGAAATGCCACCCCGTGTGGCAGAATTTCTGATGTTTCAGGAGAAGCCAGACACCTGGGCTTGTGTATGGAACACCTCAGCTGGTAAGCGTTGTCCGCACACGCTGCTGATGTGCACAAAATCCCTCTGGGGTTGAATGGAGAATCTTCTCCTTGTCGCTCAGCTCTGCCCTTACTGTAAAGCCTGGTTTCTGTCACTGATTGCAGAGGTCAGGCTCTACCTGGGGTGGCCTGGCCTGTCTGCTCACTGTTCTCAGGGAACAGGGTGGTCAGGGAATATCTCAGATGGGCCAAGGGTGCTACACGGGGACCCCAGTATTGGCAGTACCCAGGAGGCATAGGACAGCAACCTCCAGCTCCCAGAATCCCGCTGCCTGCCCCTGAGCACACACCATGGCGTGGGTTATTCACCATTCATTAAAAAAGAGAAAATGATTGATAACCAGCCACCACAGAAAGCCTGATGTCACTTCCAAAGCAAAACCGGAAATGATTCCTAGCTCTCGAAAGACATGAGTTTCTTCACCTTCTAGAAGGTTTGCTCCAGGCAGGCAGGGATGTTGCGTGTCTAGTTCCCTGCTGTCTCCCATGTGCCTAAAACAGAATCTAGCACACAGTAGGTGCTCAGCAAACGTTTGTTGAATGACTGTACGACAGTATAGTAGTAGCATCTTCGCAGGCTTTTGCTGTTGGGAATTCCGCAGTAGGGGCTCCTATGAACATTCCTCCTTTAGGGATCAGGCAGCTGAGATGCTGAGAGGCAAAGACGCTGGCCAGTGTTAGCCCAGCTGCTCTGGGTGGGGCCCAGAATAGAGCTTAGGCTTCTTCTGATGCCAGCCAAGGAACAAAACCCCCTCTGTCTTCTCAATCTCCTTGCCAGTGTACAGCTTGAGATTTTTCACATGGTGGATTTTCAGAGCCTACGGTCGGCATCTAATGAACAAATACATGGGTGGGGACTGAATGCCTCTTGTAAGAATCTCAGCTAAGCCCTTCGAGGCCACTCTGGGGAACTTACTTCTCGGAAAGGGGACTTTCTCTTCCTTCTGGAAAGAGCTACGTTTTAAAATCCAAGCAGCCATGCAGCTGCTCCTGGAAGACTTCAGCATCTGTGAAATGCAATGATGTCCCCAGGTGAAATATTTCAACGGAGTGCTGAGGAACCCAACAGAAGAGCATGAGTTTAGGGGAAGTATGCACACGCACACACGCGCGTGCACACACACACACACACACACCCCAAATTCTTTCCTCAAAACATAAGCTGGAAGGATTTTATCTGCTCTCAGAGGGAAAACTCAAAAGGTTTCATTTAAAACTTGGGCGGGCTTGTGGTTTTTCAATGGGGTGATTGTTTCGTAGTCAGGGAATGAGATAGTAAGAAAACGTTTTCGAGCCAGTGTTTGGTTTGGCTTCAGAAATTCAAAGCAGCCTTCCTCTGAGAGCTGTTGGGCCTCGTGCATGGCTCGGCTGGTGACTCCCCCGTCAGGAGTCAGATTTACGATAACATTTATGTGGTCAGAGACTCGGGTGCGTGGGCACAGCATAGCTGGGTCAAAGGAGGTGGGTCTGTAACCTGGCTGCGTGTCATCCCGTCTCCAGACACCCAGACCCTTAGCAATCACGTAAAATGCGGGCTAAGGCAGGCCGGGCATGGTGGCTCTCGCCTGTCATCCCAGCACTTTAGGAGGCTGAGGCGGGCAGATCACTTGAGGCCAGGAGTTTGAGACCAGCCTGGCCAACATGGTGAGACCTCATCTCTACTAAAAATACAAAAATTAGCTGGACATGTGGGTGCATACTTGTAATCCCAGCTACCTGGGAGGCTAAAATATGAGAATCACTGAACCCAGGAGGTGGAAGTTGCAGTGAGCCAAGATTACGCCATTGCACTCCAGCTTGGGCGACAGAGCAAGACTCAGTCTAAAAAAAAAAAATATATATATATATATATGTATGTATATGTGGGCTAAGGCAGACATAAGGGTAACCTGCCGTGACCTGGAAACCCCGTAATGAGGCATCATCTTTTGATCTGTCCTCAGGAGCGTTCTTCATCCTTCTCCTATCTGCATCAACCCACTGGAGGGGAAGCCTGAGCTGCTGCTCCCCACACGGCAGCCCACATCTCCCCGGCGTCCCCTGGGGCTTTTGATATGGATTACTCTGTGGAAAGGAGCAGATGACACTGCGAATGGAGAGGGCTTGTTTTTCCCCTTTGCTTTGCCTCTTTCGGTCTCTGTCTTCCCCAGCTTTGGGCTCGCTGGGAAAATGATTGTTTCCGATGAAAACAGGAATTCCTGGAGCCCCAGTTCAGGGTTAAGGTGATGTAGGGCAGGCGAGCCCCAGAATCGGGGCTTGGCCTGGGAGGGTTCCTGGCTTTGCCCAGGAAAGAATTCAAGGGCGAGCTGGTGGTGTTAACGGCTTTGATTGCAGCTGCAGTGCAGGCCGGCAGCAGAGGGGCCAGGCAGTGTGCCCAGGGCAGCAGCTCAGAGCCCGCTCTGCAGTCTCTTTTGTACCCACTCCCAGTGACGTGCAGCTACGGGGTGGGCTATACAGACACTCCTAGAGAAAGGGTGGTCACTTCTGAGTCATCAGGTCATTGCCATGGAAAGGGGTGGTAACGTCCAGGTGCTGCCATGGCAATGGCAAATGGACACGACCCACTGGTAGGTGTGTCTTATGGAAGGTGCTCTGCCCTGCCCCTATTTTAGCTAGTCCTCAATTTAATCCAGCGTCTGAGCTCTGCCTCCAGAGTTGAGTCCTGCCTCTTACCTCAGAGGGAGATCAGGTCGTAAGTTTTACTGGTATTTGCTCCTGGAGTGTTTCAGGGAGAGCCTCTCACTCATGGACGGCTGGGCTGGAAGGGGTTTTGCGTGGAATCACTCGCTGCGCAGGTCTTTCCCAGGGAGTGCAGAATTTCAGGCGACCACGCCCCTCTTGAGAATAATGTTGGTTGACATTCTGGTGTCCTGCCCCAGCAGCCTCCACCTGTGTCTAAAGAGGTCAGCTAATGGCTTGCAGCAGGGGCAGGTAACACCTGTGCTCGGCTCCTCTCAAAAACGATTCACCTCCCCTCTGCACCTGGCATTTGTCTAGAAGTCTGAAGACGCACAAAGGGTCTTCTCTCATCACCCCAGCCCTACCCGTCAGCTTGGCCTGGGACTAGCCCTCATTCTGTACCCACCACTGACCCTAACCCCCACCCACCAAAGCTGGTCCTTAACCCAGACCTCAGCCCTCTGTGAGGCCTGCGAAGCTGGAGGGAGATTTGGTCCTGCGACGCCCCTGGGCCCCCTCACCCAGCACGTCCTGGCCAGCGCAGCATCCGCCATTCATTCTCACACCTTGGACAGCTCCCAGGGATCCGCTCCCAGTCAGTGGGGTCCCATCTGCCAGCCGGTCACAGGCTCCTTCCCCTGACGGTTTGCCTTCCAACCAGGCCTCAAGCACTCTCCGTCTTACCACCATTCCTCCAAAAAAAAAATTATTTTTTTTTAAGATTATGCTTCCAGCCAGGCGCAGTGGCTCACACATGTAATCCTAGCAATTTGGGAGGCTGAGGTGAGAGGATTACTTGAGCCCTGGAGTTGGAGACCAGCTTGGGCAACGAACATAGAAAGACCCCATCTCTACAAAAAAATCTACAAAAATTAGCCGACCATAGTGGCACATGTCTGCAGTCCCAGCTACTTGGGAGGCTGAGGCAGGAGGATCGCTTGAGCCCAGGAGGCTGAGGCTGCAGTCATCTATGATCGTACCACTGCACTCCAGCCTTGGTGATGGAGTAAGACTCCATCTCTAAATAAGAATCAAAATGAACAAAGAAGAGAAGGATTGTGTACCCAAAAGCAATGAGCCTGAGGCCACAGGTATGTTTCCCAGACAATGGAAACTGCCGTGGGCCATGGTCGCCCCAGCTGGTCCTGTACCTGGAGGGGCGGTTTGGGGGTGAGGGAATACGGGGTGCACCTTGGGAGCTGGCTACGGAGCTGCCACTTGGAGAGTAGGGGCTGCCCTGTGAACCTGCCAGGCCTTTCTCCGCAGCCACTCAGCCTCCTTGGGTCCCCTGCTCCGACCTGCCTTCCTGGTCGGTCAGGGTGCTGAATAACTCCGTGACTGTGAGAACACCTCCCACTTGGGGAAGCCTCCCTTTATGTGCTGCCTAGGGCTGGCGTAACTAATTAAGCCACAGCTGGGGCTTAAAGCAACAGAAAGGCATTCTCTCACTGTTCTGGAGGCCAGAAGTCGGAAATCAAGCGTCCAGAGGCCACTGCTTCCCCTGGAGGCTCTAGCGGAGGAGTCTTACTGCCCCTTCTAGCCCCTAGCAGCTGCCCACAGCCCCGGACTTTCCTTGGTGGGCAGCTGCGTCACTGGCTGTCCTCTGTGCGCCATCTGTTTTGATAAGGACGCCAGTCACTTCATGTAGGGTTTGCCTACGCCAGCGTGACCTCAGCTTAACTTGGTTCCATCTTCAAAGCCCGATTTCCAGATGAGATCCCATTGACAGGCCCCGGGGTGGGGACATGGATTTGGAGAGCAGGGGCGATATGCACCCCAGCAGACTCCCCGAGGGCCTGCCCTGGGTGAAACGCATTCTGTTTCCCACATAATCTTCACAGCAGCCTGGGAGGCAGGTGCAGACAATGCCCACTGCACGGATGAGGAAACTGAGGCCCACAGAGGCTGAGCATCAAGTGCCTGGGGGAGGAAAACGGCTTGGAACTAGATGGAGGGGCGGTGGACAACGTCGTGAATGGACTAAGTGCCACAGAACTGTACATGCTTAGAGAGTTAATTCTACGCCATGTGAATATTGCCTTGTGAAAAGTGCTCTATCTTGATACCTTTCCCCTGTGTAAAATCTGCACTGCTGGATGGCATCTGTGGTCTGGAGATGTGAATCCCGTCACGAAGTGGGGAGGGCCCAGCTATAGTGCAGGCGGGCTTCCCGGAAGGGGGGACTGGGTGCCGAGCACCTCCGTTTAACACCCGGCATAGACGGCATTCCCTCACTGGCCACCTGTCATTTTAGAAAGCAGAGGACAGAGGTAAGTTTTGCTTAATTAATTTTGGGGAACAGGATACAGGGAAAGTGAGGGCAGCTAGGAACTGGTTTGTTTGCTTATTATTTTTTATTTTTTGTATTTATTTATTTGTTTTTTGAGACACAGTCTCACTCCGTCGCCCAGGTTGGAATGCAGTGGCGCGATCTTGAGTGACTGCAACCTCCGTCTCCCGGGTTCAAGTGATTCTCCTGCCTCAGCCTCCCAAGTAGCTAGGATTACAGGCACCCACTGCCACGCCTAGTTAATTTTTTAAATTTTAGTAGAGATGGGGTTTCACCATGTTGGCCAAGCTAGTCTCAAATTCCTGACCTCAAGTGATCCACCCACCTCGGCCTCCCAAAGTGCTGGGATTACAGGCATGAGCCGCCACACCTGGCCTGTTTTTTGTTTTTTTAGAGACAGGGTATTGCCCTGTCACCTAGGCTGGAGTGCAGTGGCATGATCAGGGCTCACTGCAACCTTGACCTCTGGGGCTCAAGGGATACTCCTGCCTCAGCCTCCCTAGTAGCCAGGACTACAGGTGTGCACCACCACACCCAGCTAATTTTTAAAAAGTTTTGTAAAGACAGGGTCTCACTATGTTTCCCAGGCTGTCTTGAACTTCTGGAGTCAAGCAATCCTCCTGTCTTGGCCTCCCAAAGTGCCGACATTACAAGTGTGAGCCACCCACTCAGCCATAGCTAGGATCTGTTTGTGTGTTTCTCCTGTGCTGGCCCACACAGCCCATCTCTGACCTCACTGCTGCATGTCCCCAAGCTCCTGGCTGGCCTGCTGGGAGAGCTGGGGTCTCTGTTGAACAGCCAGCCCCAGGAGCCCAGCTCCTTATGTATTTGCTGAAAGGCTTGATACAGCAATAGCTCAATTTTATTGATCTTGTCAAAAGCAGTAATTCAAGAAAGCTATTTAAATTCACGGGAGGAAGCCAGAGCAATTATCCACGTCTGCATCAGATTCTTCATCATTTTTGTTATCGGCTGTGGAGCCTGGAGACATCCTGTGTGCGCCTGACACGGCAGCGAGGGAGCTGCTGAGGGCTGAGGTCTTGTTTGCAGCCCAGGAAAAGGAAAACCATAATCAACACTTTGCCGATACAAATCTATATGCATAAAGGTTACAGGGTGTTACCAGGGGGACATGCGGGCACCCAGTGGCTCAGATTCATTTTGCCCCTAATCCCAGCCCAATCCCGTCAGCCTATGCCCACAGCCCCTGTGTCAGCACGTAAGAACATTATGATTTGTGATGGAGCAGGGATTTCTTTTTGTAGTCTCTCCCCTATATTTAAACTTTAATGAAAGCTTAAATCACAGCGGAATTCAAGTGACAAGCAGATGAGATCTGTGGTAGGCACAGTGAGTCTGGTGGGGTGGCCTATGGTAGGGTTTGGGGAAGATGACCCACCAACCCACCACCAGGGGCCTTGGACCTCAGCAGATGGCAGCTTTCTGGACCAGGGTCATGATTAGTTCATCTCTTAATCCCTGGCACCTAGTAAGTGCCTGGTACACAGGAGGTGCCCCAGTGAATACTTGAATGAATGAATGAGCTGGCTGAGTTGCCTGCTTTAAATTGTTATTTACCAAATGGTTGCCGCTGGATATGCTGGTGTCATGGTATTTTCTGTTTGTGCTGGACATCTTCCGTTTGTCTCTCCAGGCCCAGTCTTCACTTTGCTCATTCAGGACTGCCTGTTGGGCTGCATCCCTGGACTTCCAGCCCTTGGGCGTCCAGCTGGAGCTTGGAGGCAGGTAGAGAAAGGGGCTGGGGGGTGTTAAGAGCCCCAGTTCCTCTCCGCAACATCTCTCCAGGAAAGGCTAAGGCTCCTGTGGGGTGGTCCTCTCTTACAGCCGCCCTCTCTGGGTTCCTGTAACTTACCTTCAGGTGTGGTGCCAGCTCCTCACTGCTGCTACCTGGAGGGGAGGGCTTCTCTACCCACTACTCACACCTTTGCAGAGAGTTGATTAGTCAGCGCTCACCCATTTCCTGTCTCAGCATACCCTCTGTTTTCTGTTGGGATCCTAACTGATAACACATCTAAACTACCGTGTCCTTATTCTTCTGAAATCAACTCACATGGTTTTTCTCAAGTACCAACTTGAGCCATGCTGAGAGCCAGCAGTTCTCAAAGTGTAGCCCCACAGCCACAGCCTCGGCTCCACCCAGGAGCTTGTTCAATATGCAAATTCTCAGGCCCACCCTGGACTCACTGAGTCGGGCATTCTAGGGTTGGGGGCAGCTGCCTGTGTTCTCACAAGCCCCCTAGGAGATTTGGACACATTCTCAAGTGTGAGAACCACTGGTCTCAGTAAGAATTCCAGCAAAATCATAAGTTTGGGTTATGTGTGGTCCATGCTACTGGATGCCTTCTAAGCATCCACTCTGTCCCCACCTCCTTACTAATAAAGTCCTAATTGTGTTCAAGACAGTAGTGCACCTGGTTTGAATCCCACCTTTCCTAGCTTCCTCTGCAAGTAGGGGTTGCTCCATGACACAGCTCTGGCCAGTAAGATGTAAGTGGATGTCCCTGGGTGGGGCTTCCATAAAAGCTCTTTAAAAGGTGAAGAGTGGATAGGCAGCAATGCAGGAAGCTAGTGCAGGTCTTTTGCCCTTTTCTCTTTTCTCTCTTCCTGCCTGGAATCTAGATGCAATGCTGGAGGTACAGCAGCCACTTTGTGACCATAGGTGACTATGAGGATTAAAGGGGTAGAAAAGGGCCTGAGTATTCACGGTGTGGTGGGGCTGCCTTCCCAGCCTTGAACAGGCCACCTCCAGATGTCTTAAGAGAGAAACAGAAACCTCTTATTTGGGTAAGCCACTGATATTTGGGTTTTCTGATATATGTGGCCAAATGCAATTTCTAGTTAAAATAAATACTTAACTATGACAAGAAGTGGTCAGCTGTGTGTCCCCACTGCCAGTAGCCTCACAGGCCATGAAACCCAGCTTGAACTGAACCCTCAGGATTGAAGGCGAGATTCCACTTGAGACTGGCACATAGAGCCTCGCCCGGCAGAGCTGGCTCGGGCAGACGCAGGACTCGTGACTTTGTTTATACTTGTGTCCTTGTGCAAGACAATCTGAAGGTAACTTCAAGCCAAGTTAAACTAAAATTAAAGCAGGAGAAAGATTAAGGAGATCTGGGAGGTCTCAAATGACATTTTAAAAATCATCATGATCATTGTCATCAATCTCAAAATCTCCAGAATGCTATTTACAGAGACATGCGCCAGGTCCTGGGGACTCTAAAGGCACTAGCAGCCTGATCTGAACTTCCAAGGAGCTCCCCGTGCAGGCAAGAGGCCAGGCCAAGAGTCTACTGCAGCTGGTAATCAGTGAACACTGCTCCGAGAAGGTGGCGTTTGTGCTGGTAGCCAGGGCAAGAGAGAACGCCCATCGATGGAACATCTGCCCGTCCTAGGCACTGCTTCAGAGGCTCCTGACAGCTTCAAAACTGCTCCATGAGAAAGGGATTACCATGGGGAAACTGAGGCTCAGAGAGGGAAGGTGACTTGCTCACTGTCACTCAGCCCATCGGGTTAGATCTTGGGTCCACTCTGAATCTTGAGAACTCCAATCTGAGTCTTTCAGCATTATAGACAGGGTTTCCCCAAGGCACTGAGTGAGGCCAGGAGGGGACCCCAACCCCAGAGAAACCACAGCCCCTCAGTGCTGCTCAGAGTGCACTGGTACCCTCCCATGTGCTTTTAATTATCCACCTTTTCCAGAAGAGAAAACTGGCTTGGAAAAGCGGAGCCACCTTCTTAGGGTGGAGGAGCAAAGCCGGGGCTCCCGCCCAGGTCTGTGGGCTTCAGGGGGTCAGAGCAGACTAGGAATTCCAGGAAGGCTTCACGGAGAAGGACTGGATGTGGCTGAGAAGGTGGCAGAGGAATAGGCCTAGGCAGAGGTAGAGCAGTGGGGCCAGGCCAGTTCTGTGTGGCCGGGTTAGCAAAGAATTAGATGTCCATAGTGCCTTTCCTATGCCGTTGTCCTGAGCCCTTCAGAGCTACCAACTGCTTTCCTCTTCACAGCCCTGTCAGGTCGGTGCTGTTTTTGAACCCATTTTACAGAAAGGGAAGCTGAGGCAGGTTACTGTTCAACCTCTCTGTTCTTTACTTTCTAGGCATCTCTCTTCTTGCCCATTTTGCAGACAGCCCAGTGCCCCCGGCAGGATTTCTCTGTAGTTCCAGGTGAGCATGGACGGCCGGGCTGCATCTTCATCCCTCGAAGCATTGAGGCTCGGAACCTCCCGCCAGCCTCACTGCTGGAGTCTGTCCTACAATTGTCCTTTCCTTCCTTCTTCTCACCTGGCGGCCCCAGGCAGGGAACTCAGCCCTGCAGCAACCGTCTGTGGCCCTCCCTGCCCAGGCTCTCTCCTTCTGGGAGGAAAGTCGCCCTACCACGTCCCTTTGGGGGAGAATCCTTTCCTTCTTTTCACCCATGTGGTCTGGGTGGAGCAGACTCTGCCCCATCACCACAGCGATTGGTTCAGGGATAGTCATGTGACCAGGCTGGGCCAATGAGAACCTTCCCTGAGACTTTTGCTGGAACCACTTGGGACAGACCTCTTTTTGCAGAATTGCTATGCTGGTGGGATGTGCCTGAACCTGCCTGAGAGACAACCCAGCCTAGAGGAAAGCAGCACCAAGATACGGAAGGACTGATGGTGTTGGTTGAGCTCCTGAATCGAGCCATGCCTGAAGTCCACCCTAGACATTTTAGTTACAAGACCCCATCTCAAAAAAAAAAAAAAATTCTTTTTTTTTTTTTTTTTTGAGATGGAGTCTTGCTCTGTCACCCAGGCTGGAGTGCAGTGGTGTGATCTCGGCTTACTGAAGCCTCCACCTCTTCCCAGGTTTAAGTGATCCTGGTGCCTCAGCCTCCCAAGTAGCTGGGATTACAGGCATGCACCACCATGCCCCACTAGTTTTGTATTTTTAGTACAGATGGGATTTAACCATGTTGGCCAGGCTGGTCTCGACTCCTGACCTCAGGTGATCCAACCACCTGACCTCCCAAAGTGCTGGGACAGGTGTGAGCCACTGCGCCTGGGTTAAATGATAAAATTCTAAAAGTTGGGTTTCCATCTCTGGCTGGCCAGCTCTCTGTGATTCCTCATCCCCATCCCCTAGCCTGGATTATTTCCGGGTGCAAAGGACTTTGTTAAGATTTGGGGAGAACGGAGCTCACACATGCTCCGCCTTTTTTTGGTTTGTTTTTAAGATTCTCCAACTTTCCTGTTTTCCACTCCCTTCCTCTCAGCCTCTCCAGGAAACTCTGCTTCCCAGATGTTCCTATCCAGGCCCCTCCCAAGCTTGGCTCCCCTCACACTTCCAAAGCCTCATTCCGGTGTCCTGCTGAGGAGACGACCCTATTCTTTCCACATGTCCTGGCCTCACAGAGGAACTGGCCTCGGGCCTTGTCCGCCTTTCCCTTCCCCGTTGTGAGCAGGCTCAGGGAACCAGAAGGTCTCAGTTCCAATGGCAGCCCCTGCCTTCACTGGCTGTGCGACCTCAGGCACGTCACTTACCCCCTGTGACCTGGTCTGTACAATGGGGACGCAGCCACTAATGCCTTTTTCTTAGGGTTTCCATGAGACCTAACTGAGTGCATTTGTGGCTAACACTCAGAACCACACCTGTCTTGTTCTATTTGTTCTGTTAGAGGAGGGTGATGTAGGGATTCATGCTCCCATTGAAATGAGTTCTGTCGCCTCCCTTAGGAAGCAGATGCAGTTACCAACATGTTTGAAAGTAACCCTTCCCCTACCTCCAGCACATCAGGAGGACTTTGGGGAAAAAAATCTCTTCCTCAAATAGAAAGGAGAGCTCTGGGAGGAAACGGGGGTGTGGCCATGTTGGGGAACCCATCAGCATGTGGGGGGAGGAGGAGGGGCTCTGGATCGATTCTGGGGTGGGAATCCAGAGCTATTGCTGGCTTGGAGCTGGGTGAGGGGCAGCTTCAAGAGTCTGGCCTCAGGGGGTGTGCAATGGGGCACATTCTTGCTGTGCTTTAAGTGCTCCTCCAAGCCCCACGCCAGCCCTGGGCAGTCAAGAGGCAGTTTCCCCTGCATGAGCTGAGCTGCTTAACAGCTGATGTGGAGATGAAAAAGAACCCAATCAAGCTAACAGCCCTTCCTGGCCGCCCTGCAATGACGGTGCTTTGTGCTGAGCCGGGGAAAATATTGGCCGTTTAAGCGTTCACGCTCTCTGGGGAGCAGCTGCAGAGGAGGGGCGGTTGCCCAGGCAAACTTAAGAGAACTGGAGTCGCTGTGGGCTCCTGGGGAGTGGGGGGCGGATTGTCCCAGGCAACCCCGACGTCCCTCTATCTCCAGAGTAACCCCATGCTCACACTCAGGAAGGTGATGCGCCCTTGACATTGGGTGGTCTCACTGCGCCATGCACAGAGGAGGAAACTGGGGCTCATAATAGGGAGGTGACTTCACTGAGCTCATATGGCCGGGAAGTCCTCAGCACAGGCCAGGTCTGCCTGACTCCCAATCCTGTGCCATTTTTGTTCTGCAGGTGGCCTCCCAGAGCTGACAGGCACAGGGTGGAGGAGGTGGGGGTGGGGCTGGAGAAGCCAGTTTGGAAGCAAAGCAGAGAAGGTTGAATCTGGGGGCTCTGAATGTGAGACTTGGGGGGGCCTGGATGCAGGCAGCTGGAGGAGCGGGTGTGCGGCGGGGAGGCTGACAGCGGGGGTGTCGGGGAGAGACAGAAAGAGACAGGAGAGATAGAGAGATGGAGCGGAGGAGACAGGAAGACAGGAGAAAGACAGACAGACAGATACACACACACAGGGACAGAGTTATTAACCTTTTCTGTGGTTCTTCAGGTTGCCTAATGTCCTAGACCACTTCTACAGCTGCTAAATCCACGCATTCATTTCTTCATTCATGCATTCATTTAACATAGATGTATCTTTAATTGAGCACCTACGACATATGGGCGCTATGCTAAACTCTAGGAAACCTAGCAGACGACAAGACAGGCAACAGTCTGGAATGTACATTTTAGTGAGGGGTCGGGAGACCAACAGAGTCATCAATTATAAAGGAGAGAAAAATGGCAAACAGTAGAGAGAGAACCTCAGGCCGGGAGGCAGTAAGGCGGGTGGGGACAGGATACGAGTCACTGGCAGGGCAGGGAGGGACCACTGTTTATAAGATGATCTTGGAAGGCTTCTCAGAGGAGGTGATGTTTGAGCTGGGACTCGTGTGTCAGGAAAAAGCCAAGGGCTGTGTCCTGCAGGCTGGGACTGGGCGAGCCGACCTCTGAAGCCCTCCAGATAGAGGGATAAAGACTGAACGGGAGCCTTCAGATGACTGCAACCCCAGCTGACCTTTCCACTGCTGGAGACTTCATGGGAGACCCCATGCCAGAACCTCCCAGTAAGCACCTCCCTCCACCCCCCACCCTGGAAGTTCCAGACCCACAGAAGCTGAGAAAATACATAGCTGTTCCCAGAGGCTAAGTGTGGGGCATTTTGTTATGCAGCAATAGTTGACTCACACAAGGGCCTTCTTGGATGGAGAGCTGCTTTTTCAGGGTGAGAAAAAGCGTTTCTAGATTCTTGCCAGCAGTTGGTCAAACTGTGTCACATGACCATGACCGGGCCAATCTCTGGTTAGGGGCGTGATCATCTTGGACCAATCAGGACCCTGCTCTGGGGGTGGGCGTGGCTCCCGGGAATCACCGAGGGTGCTGGATGCTGGACCTCAGCCAGGAAAGAGCAGCCCAGATATTACCTCCTGGCCTCCAGTGAATGTCCAAGCTGCCATTTATTGAGCACTGACTGTATGTCTGGGTCTTCACCCACACCAAACTCTGGCTCTACACTTTTCCCACCAGCAGCCCCCTTCCCTCCCCCAGCCTCTGCACCCGCCCATCCTGCCACACCAGTGCTGTTTCTGCCCCAGCTGCCAGTTAGACTCCCACGCTTCCTTCAAGGAAAGCCTCACCTTGGAGTCTGTCTCCACTTCCTGTAAGGAGCCTTCCAAGTTCCCCCACGCGGACTCATCAGACAAGGATAGGGAGTGATGACATCATGACTATCACGACTGCATTCATTTCACTGCCATGGAGCTGGGGCGCCCCAGACAGGCAATTTTCTAGCTGTGTGACCTTGGGCAAGTTACTTGACCTCTCTGTGCCTCGCGGCCCATCTGTAAAATGGAGATCATATTAGTACTTCCCTTGTTGGGTCATTATCCGAGTTAAATGTCAATACTTGTGAAGTGCCCGGGACCTCGTCCAGCTCATAGGAAGAACTAGATAAGACATGGCTGCTGTCCTTCCCCTCCCTATTCTCCCAGTCCCCATCAGGGCTGAAGACTGACCCAGGTCCAATTGTCCTGCTTTGTAGACGGTCCACTTTGGACTCATGTATGCACCCAGCGCGTACCCAGGGGCACCGGGGAGCCCTGGCAAACTCTGCAAGATGAACGGTCGCGCTCCAGGATCACCTGGCGAATTTTCTCATGAATCAAACCAGGAGCTAAAAGTGTCTCACCCTTTCCTCCACCTACAGATCAGCCAGTCTCCCCCCTGCTCTGCAGAGGGCACAGGCTGCACGGAATGCTGCTTAAAAGAATGGAAGAGGCATTCCGGAATCCAGGGCTCATACAATTACTCTAAAAGCATTTCTCCCCTGTTCAAAGTTAAGTCGCTCCTGATGATGATCAGCTCTGCCGTGCCTGGCCCTCCAGTGCGCGGTGCGGGGAGGATTCTCCTGAGCAGCGTTTTTCTTCCTCCTGCTGGAGTCCTGCTGTTCTCCGATCCTCTCCGTGGCAGCCAGGTGCCCGCAGCACAGGTTTGGTGATTGCAGAAGGCGGGCGCTGGGAGGCATCTTGAGGCTGCCTGAACGCTGTCCTGGGGAAGGAAGCCGCTGCCGTCTGCTGACCTCCTGGGCGCCTCTTCAGAGCTTTCGAAAACAAAGGCCAAAGCGAAAAGACAATACGCCCTTCACCAGGAACCCCAGGAAGATGCTGGAATGTTTTGGCTCATTTAAGCTGGATAAGACCCAAATCCTGGAGGCTGCTCTGCAGATTCCTACACTCAGAACAATATTCTGGTTTTCACCGGCTGAGTCACTCTTGGGAGACAGAGCGGTGTTGTTAGCAGTTTCATTTTGACTTTGTGACAATGCCTGCCCTCCTTATTCCCTTCAGGCCAACTCCCAAAAAGCATCCACTGCCTGAAGTGGAGAGAAGCCTGGCTTCTCCTCCTCTGCTCGGGGGGACTCTGAGCAGGACTGGCTTCGGAGACTGGAGCAAACTGTGGTGTGCAGAGGGTTGCTTTGTGAATTACCTGGCACCATTATTCAGGGAATGAGCCACAGTGCTTTGAAGGTTTGATGCTCTGGAGTCCTTGGATATGAAGATGGCCAACAAAAGGAGTGTTTTGCCTTCACGGCCTCGTTGGAGCTGGGACCATTCTGGACACAGCAATGGGGCTGCATTCATTCCTCTACCAGCGCGATCTCAGACTTGGCCTGACAGCGCACTTCAGACCGCCTGCCCAACCCGCCCAGGTCTGACTGGGTTTCCCAAAGGTGCTCACTACGTCGCATACAGACTGCAGCGCACATTCAAATAAATGATGTCCAGAGAATGTACGATGATCAGACCGAACCGTTTTGACTCCAGCAATTAGAATGGCTCTGTGCTTTGCGGCAGGGGCTAGGAAACAGGCATTAAAAAGAATGAGGTGACTGGCCGGGCACAGTGGCTCATGCCTGTAATCCCAGCACTGTGAGAGGCTGAGACGGGTGGATCACTTGAGGTCAGGAGTTCCAGACCAGCCTGGCCAACATGGGGAAACCCTGTCTCTACTAAAAATACAAAAATTAGCTGGGTGTGGTGGCAGGTGCCTGTAATCCTAGCTACTTGGGAGGCTGAGGCAGGAGAATCACTTGAACCCAGGAGGCAGAGGTTGCAGTGAGCTCAGATCCTGCCATTGCACTCCAGCCTGGTGACAAAGCAAGACTCCATCTCAAGAAAAAAAAAAAAAAAAAAGAAAGAGGTGACCGATGCCTGTCTGTCATGAATGATGTCCCAGACCTGTTAAATGAAAAAAGCAAGTCACAGAACAATACACAGAAAACAGCACAAAACACAAACGGCCACACAAAAACATAAAAATGAAATCAAGAAATCTCCTACAAAGAGGCGGGATATGGCTTAGTAGTCCTGCGACCACTTCGATCAAAGCCACGATGGGCTTGACCTCCCTCCACCATGTGCTGGCCCCGGCCGTCTCTGAGCCTCAGTTTCCCTGTCTGTGGAATGGGGATCATGGAGGGTTGCTGTGGCCCCCGCAGTTAGGGAAGCACCAGCGTCCAGCCTTGTTGGCTCTGCTTATCATCTGTGCAACTGAGACAGCCTTGGGGGCAAGGATCTCTTTCCAAACGAGGTTTTGGAATTTCTCACAACCAGTGCATGTGGATTACATGTGTCCATTTTTAACAAGGAAAAAAAAGGAAAATGAAGGATGCTATTTCTAAAGGGAAAATATGCAGGAAGTTTCTAAGACCCTTGACCCCTCACCCCTCCCGCAGGGGCCGGCTTGCAGTTTAGGAGTGCGCGCAGGTGGGCAGCTCAGCCCTGCGGCCGGGGCTGTGGGCAGAGGCAGCTGCCTGGCGGGGGCTGGAAGGGCGCCTGGACATTTATTGAGGCTGGGGTGGGGAGGAATGCTGCCCCTGACCCCAGAGGCCCCGCTCATGTTACCTGACGGCTTTGGGACAGAAGTTCCACAGAGAAGCAGGCTCCTTCCTGCCCGATGTGATGAGCAGAGATTAAGAGCTCTGTTGACACACAAAGAAACAGCCCCATCTGGAAAATTCCACAGCAGGGCGAGGCTTGCCAGGCCTTAATACAAGGGCCTGGAGGCTTCTGAGTGTTTACTAAGCACTCAGCCGGATGGGGATGAGGAGGGGACTCTCTCGGTCTAGTAGCACATTTTTACTGCGCACCTACTATGTGCCCGGTACTGTTCTAGGTACTCAGGGCATGCCAGGTAGATAAATAAACGAATGTAGTGAGTCCTACGTAGATGATAAAATTCTTTGATTGCTTAGAAAGTGAGGGGGTAAAGTGGTGGGGTTTACCTCTGAAGAGGTGACGTCATCTGCACAGAAATCTAAATCAAGTAAGAGAACCCGCCATGGGTGTGTCTGCAGGGAGGAGATTTCCAGCAGAGGGCGAGGCAGGTGCAAAGGCCCTGGGGCCATAGTGGGCTTGGCATGGAACTGGAAACTAGAGGTTCAGGAGGACGGTGGGAATGAGGCTGGTAAGGAGGGCAAGCTAGAACATGCTGGGCCTTGTCAGTCGCTGTACAGATCTGGGTTCAGGTGTTGACTTCCTCATACACTCAGCACACCAGTTTTAAGCACCCGTTACCTGCAAAGCAGCCTGCTCAGAGTGCATTTGCTGGGTGTTTTCAGTTTCACGGAGAAGATGGCGCTCTGTTCCTGCGGTAAGGTCTGGGCCCGCCTGCCACTTGGCCATGGCTGGGGAGCAGAGGCCCGGAGCAGGCTTTGGAGATGAGCAGGCTTTGGAGATGAGCACTGGGCTAGCATGAGCAAGGCAGGCCCTCGGCACCAAATGTTGGAAGGCAAGCCCTCTCGGTGCCAGGGCAGAGGGGCACCTGGGCTGCCTGACTCGCCTCACCCAGTGCCAGACCTGCTGAGGGCACTCATGGTCCAGCCTGGAAGGCCCAGGAGCAGCTCTGGCCTGGTAGGAGATGGGGGCTAGAGATGACTCCCTGAGCCAGTCTTGGGCCAGCCACGTTCGTGAAGCTTCCAGCGTGCTGCTTCCCAGGACGCTGGCTGTGGGGGCTTGAGAAGGCGGGGAAGCTGGAGCCACCCCTCCCCCAGTCCTGTCCTCCCCGAAAGCACAAGCCCGTCTGTCACAGTTCATCCATGTGTGGTGGTGGTGGGACCGCTCACATGTCACATGTCACAGGTAGGGTTGTGTTTCCTGAAAACACATGTCCAGGTCCTCACCCCGGTAGCTGTGGATGTGACTTTGTTTGGAAATAGAGTCTGCAGATGTGATCGCACTGAGATGAGGTCATTAGCGTGGACTCTAATACAAGATAAATGAGCCCTTATAGGAAAAGGGGAGATAGGCAGAAACTACGTGGCGGCAGAGGGGAGGCTGGAGTGGCGGATCTGCAAAGCCAGGAATGCCAAGCATTGCAAGAGCCACCAGGAGCTGGAAGAAGGGGGAGAATCCTGCCCGGACTTCAGAGGGAGCAGGGCCCTGTGGGCACCTGGATTGCAGGTTCTGGCCTCCAGACCTGTGGGTTTTCTGGGTTTTGTTTTGTTGTTGTTGTTTTGTTTTGTTTTGTTTTTTGAGACGGAGTTTCGCTCTTGTTACCCAGGCTGGAGTGCAATGGCGCGATCTCGGCTCACCGCAACCTCCGCCTCCTGGGTTCAGGCAATTCTCCTGCCTCAGCCTCCTGAGTAGCTGGGACTACAGGCACGCGCCACCATGCCCAGCTAATTTTTTGTATTTTTAGTAGAGACGGGGTTTCACCATGTTGACCAGGATGGTCTCGATCTCTTGACCTCGTGATCCACCCGCCTCGGCCTCCCAAAGTGCTGGGATTACAGGCTTGAGCCACCGCGCCCGGCCAGATCTGAGGTTTTAAGCCTCCCAGTTCGTGGTACCTCTTTACAACAGCCCGAGGGGCTAACACGCTGCATTTAGTGGGTGAGGGTCCCTGGGGACCCAGTTGGGAAGCAGATTCTGGTTTCACAGGCTGGGGTGGGACCCAAGACCCAGTTCTCATGTGGGGCGGATGCTGCCGGTCTGGGGCCACGCTTTGAATAGCGAAGGTTTGCAGGACTGGTAGCAGCCAGGCCAGCCGCCACCTCCTCCCCTGCGGGGCTCTCAGACTGCCCCGGTGTTCCTTCATCCCTCAGGGAGCACGACTCAGTCCAGCTCGGGGTAGATCCCTGTTTGTCCAGCCAGGGGTCAGCAAACTGTCTCTCTGTAAAGGGTCAAGTCGTTCTCCCAGGCTTTTTGGATCGTCTCTGCAGCCACGCCTCAGCTCTGCTGTTGTCGCGCAAAAGCAACCACAGACAACATGAAAAACAAAGTGTGCAGCGCAGGGGTTGAGGCGGGAGGATTGCTGGAGCCCAGGAGTTCAAGACCAGCCTTAGCAACGTAGCAAGATCCTCAACCCGACAACAAATGTAAAGATTAGCCAGGCATGGTTTGTGCCTGTAATCCCAGCTGCTCGGGAGGCTAAGGCAGGAGAATCACTTGAACACAGGGGAGGGGGTGGAGGTTGCAGTGAGCCCAGATGGTGTCACTGCACTCCAGCCTGGGTGACAGAGCGAGACTCCATCTCAAAAAAAAAAAAGAATGTGGCTGGCACCAGTAAATCTTTATTTCTAAAAACAGGCTTGAGGCCTGTGAGCCACTGTTTCCTGATCCTAGGCTAAGCCAGTCACGGCAACCACACCCCCCTCCTAAGTATTCATGTGGCCTGACCCTCACCAGTGCGCTGTGAAGGGGATGACACCGGGGATTTTAGAGGGAAGGCTTACCTGCTCTTACCTATTTATTAACTTTTTCTGAGGTAGGGTCTTCTGAGTAGCTGGGAGCGCAGGTGTGTGACACCGTGCCTGGCTAATTTTTATATTGCTTTTGGTAGAGGCAGGTTTCGCCATGTTGTCCAGGTTGATTTTGAACTTTTGGGTTCACACAAGCCATCCTCCTTGGCCTCCCAACATGCTGGGATTACAGGCCTGAGCCACCACGCCCGGCCTACCTGCTTTTTAAAAACAGAGAACCAGGTGGGGGCTCACACCTATAATCCCAGAACTTTGGGAGGCCGAGGCGGGCGGATTGCCTGAGGTCAGGAGCTCGAGAGCAGCCTGGGCAACATGGTGAAACCCCATCTCTACTAAAAATATAAAAACTAGTTGGGTGTGGGGGTGCACGTTTGTAATCCCAGCTACTTGGGAGGCTGAGGCAGAAGAAGGCAGGGAGGCTGAGGAGGCCGAGGTCGTGCCACTGCCCCCCGGGCCTGGGCAACAGAGTGAGACTCTGTCTCAGGAAAAAACAGAACAAGAGGAAGAGATGGCTGCCTCATCTTTGGCTGCTCTGTGTCCCGTTGGGATGTGATGACCGGATCTGTCGCAGCCATTATGGGGCTATGAGGGGAGTCCCAACGCTGAGGAGTGGCAGGAGAGAGAGGAGGAAGCGGCTGGTGGCAATGCCACCAATCAGCTGTGGAGTCACCAGCCCTGCAGCGCCTTTGCTCCAGGACCTCCTGTCACTGGGAAGAATCTTTGCTCATCGGGAAAGCTGTTGGAATTGGGATTTTTCTCTTACTTTCTGCCCAAGGCATCGTGACTGCTCCACCCTGCTCCAGTGCCCCAGGCCTTCAAGCCGCCATGGCCTCCTGGGCCTCCTTCTCCTCCGGGCCCTGCACACAGCCACCATGCCCAGGCCACCTGGGACGGTGAAGAGCTGACCTGGGGCCTGGAGATTTGGCTCCCTGCCTCAGGCCCTGCGGCTTTGGCCAAACCACCGGCCTTCCCCGTGCAGAACAAGGGCAGCTCCAGTGGTCAGACAGGTTTGTTTCGGAGGGGACAGGGGACGTCTGCAGGCAGTAGACCCTAAAATAGCAACGGGCAACACGGCGGGCAGAACGAGGAGTGCCGTCAGGCTCCACCCGAGGCCGGCCTCTCAGTGTCATTCCTCGGTCCCTTCTCTCCAGTCTGCTCCTGCCTGTCCTTTTGCCTCGCTTCCCGAGCCGCTCCAGGGCTCCTGGCGGTGGGTGGGCCCCACATCCCGAGCCTGACCGGCCTGGCCGGGTCATTCCCTGGGGCAGCTCCTGGGTGTCCACTGTGCCCTGAATCCGAACCCTGCCCTGGGGCAGGACACCCTGGGTGCTCCTCAGACCCAGACCCCGATGAGGCTGGGACATCAGCTAGGGCGACACCTCGGCTTGGCTTCCTTCTCGGTCCTGTTCTGTCTCCCCGTGCTGCCTCCCCTAAAGCGTGTGTCTACACACCTCACCCCAGCATCTGCTTCTGGGGGACAGCGAGGCTGAGGCCCAGCGCCTGCTCGGTGCTTGTCCCTGCTGTGAGTGCTTTACGCGCATTAACAGATGGAATCCTCCCGAGGACTCTAGGAAGCAGGTACTCTTGTCGCATTCGGCCAAAGTGAATACCCAAGCCCAGAGAGGGCGAGTGACTTGTCCAGGGCCATACAGCTTGTCTTGCTCCTGAGGTCATGCCTTTGGCATTGCACTGCACTCTGCCACAGAGCTCTGGGGTCAGAAACTCCAGCGGGGAAGCCCTTCTTTGCTCTTGCCTAGTCCTGTGGCCCTGGGCAAGCCTCGGGGCCTCCGTGAGCCTCAGCCTTTTCCCCTGTTGTGAATTCAGCCAGCAATACTGGTAAGGGGCTCCATGCTCAATACCTGCCAGTTGGCATTCGTTCTTAAGAGAGGGGCATCTTCGAGCCGGCTTTGCCCTGCTGGGTTGTGGATGGGCGGGCAGCTCTCAGGACCCCCAGATGACCCCAGGGGAGGGAGGAGGAGGAGGGAGAGGCGGCTGGCTGAGCCCCAGCCCATTCCGTGCCCAGGAGAGGCAAGATGAGGCCCACGCAGAGTGAGGGCAGCCAGCACAGTCGCCATGGCAGCAGCCTCCGGCAGGCTTCCCAGCTGTCCAAGGAGCCTGTGGGGCCTCCACTGTCCTGGCCAGGGCAGCAGAGGTGGCGCAGGGCCTTGTGCCCATGGGCGGCCTCCTAATTTACAGCCGGGAGCATTTTCTGGTTCCAGGCACTGGGCATTCAGTTATGCTCAATGAGGGCGGCCTTGCAGGGAGGCCTCAAGGCCACCCCGGGGGCCAGATTTGCATCAAGAGACTCCTACAGTCTCAGCTGGGGGTCCTCAAGGCCAGCCTCCTCTTACCAGAGAACCCCTTGCCCTCTTGTCTAAGCCATTTGTCTGTCTGGGAGGCAGGGGCAGGTGACAGGCTTGAATCCAGCTCAAGCACTTTCTAGCTGGGTGGCCTCGGACAAGTTACTTTATCTCTCTGGGACTCAGTGTCATCCTCTGATAGTACTAATAACAAAACAGCTTTGGGAGGCTGAGGCGGGAGGATCACTTGAGGCCAGGAGTTTGACACCAGCTGTGTGACCCTGGATAAGTTACTCAACCTCTCTGGGGTTGGGTATCACCCCTTTGTCTCTACAAATTATAAAAACATTAGCCGGTATGGTGGTGTGTGCCTATAGTCCCAGGTACTTGGGAGGCCAGGAGGTCAAGACTGCAGTGCGTGATCACGGCACTGTGCTCCAGCTTAGGCGGCAGTGAGACCCTGTCTCTTAAATAAATAAATACAATGGGCCCACAGGGACCCGCACGTAGGTTGCTGTGAAGATCGAGCGTCTGTTGGGGCTGTGGCCGGCACTGGTCGCTGATGTTAGCTTGGGCTGAAGGAGTCCGTAACGTGGGCCAGCTGCTGTTTTAAGCTCCCTGGGAATAAGCACTGGGATCCTCCTGCCTGCAATGCAATTCCATCGCTTTTGCTCCTATTTTACAGATAGGGAAACTGAGGCACCAGAGGTTATGTACCTGCCTACACAAGGCCTCTGCTTCCCCCAGTTCTTTTTTATTTCATTTTATAGGGGCCCTCAAATAACATCAGGTCCCCTCAGCATGCATGTATTGGGTGCCTACTGAATGCAGGCATGGTCCTGGCCACCGAGGTGAGTGGAGGTGAATCAGATGTAGCTGGCACCATGGGGCAGGAGAAAACATGGAGACACCCCTGAGACCTCCAGGTCTCCTCTTCTGCTAGGGTGTCCTGGTTCTGACTTAGAGGGAGCTTAAGCACCCCCCCCCCAGCCTTTTTCTCTCTGAAGATGGGAGCAAAGACCATGGAACCTGCAGGGATGGCGAACTCGGGCATTTCCAGCTCCAGCTGTCTATTTCCAGCCTGATGGATTTTCTTTGGGTAAATATGGAGTCAATCAAACTTTGAACTTCCAACTTCTGGCCAGACTGTTTCTTATCCCCCCATCCCTTGCTCCCCACCCCACTCAGGTCTCTCCTTCCTGCCTCCTTCCGGAGGTGGTGGGCGGGCTGGAGGAAGCCCCCATGTGGGAATCCTCAGACATGCTCAGCATCAAGGTCTGGCCCCGGTCTCTGCTGGCCTCTGCTGTGGTGTGGCCAGTGGCATGCGCCCTGGGGATTCCGGTGCCTGGGGAGCTGGGTCTTGGGACTTTTCCTGCCATAGGTGAGAACCCTGACAGCTGCATTCACACAGGGCTATCCCTGAGATGCACATAGATGCCCGTACACACATGCACACACACGTTCAAGCAGGCACACACACACACACACGCAAGCGTGCGCACACACACATGCAAGCGCGCACGCACATACACGCATGCAAGTGCACGCACACGCACACACACATGCACACACACACACACACATGCAAGCCACACACACGGATTTAGTTCCCAGCTACTGTGGCCAAACTGTGCGACCTCAAGCAAGGTGATGCTCTTCTCTGAGCCTCAGTTTCCTCTTTGTGAAATGGGGCTGTGCTGACAGTCCCCCGTGTTTTGAAGACCTTGGGAAATAGCAGAGAGAAGATGCTTTCTGAGCCATAATGACGTCCTTGTGACTCAGTTCTGCTCTGCCTTCAGCTCGCCCCTGTGTAGCCGCTGGAAGATGTGCGCGATACCTCCCTCTTTCTTGTCTCCTCTTCCTTTCCTCCCTCCCTCCCTCTCCACCGCTCCCTCCCTCCCTCCCTCCCTCTTTCCTTCCCTCTCTTCTCTTCTTTTACAGAAAGAAAATTTCTAAGTTCAGAGCCTTCCCCACCCCATCCCCCTCCCCTCCCCATCCTGGCACTGCGGGTTGGTGGGGGTTCCGCCCCCATCGTGGGACCCTGGGGGTTGAGAGCGCTGCCATCCGGAGCCGCGGGCGGTGCGAGGAGGCAACATTATTCTCTGTAATGTCAGGCCCTCCTCAGCACTTTCATGTTCAAAGTGCTTCCTTGGTGCTAAATAATTAATTCTCTCCACGCTCCCATGTGAGGGAATAAATAAATGTCACTTGTATGGGGTGACTAAGCCCGCCGGGAATCAAGCTGACAGCTTCAGGTGCCAGCAGAGGGTTGGCCGGGGACATTGCCTTCAGAGGCCACAGCTCAGTTGGAGCTGACAGGAAGCCCAGCTGTCCGTGGCCTGCTGGGGACATGGCAGTGGCACCCGCTTGGGCTGAGGGAGCCGGTCTCCCCGGCCTGCCCTCGGATGGATCAGGAGCACCCAGAGGCAGGCCCCAGGCTCCACTTTCTCATCCGAGCTGATCTCCATGTCCTCAGTCTTCCTGCCTGTGAAATGGGCATCATGATGGGGCTGGCGTCCCAGGGTCAGTGGGGCAAATGCTGATACCCCCCCCAGCAGAGGCTGGGCCCAGGGGGGGCTTCCTGCACCCAAGGTCATTGTCATAATTATATGCTCATGACACCCCTGCCCCCACTGGCAACCCCTGGGCCTCCTCCCAAGCCTCAGGATCCCCAGACTCCCCACCCGGGTCCTACCCTACCCCTCATCGCCCACTGGTGTCCTGCCCTTCCCCTGGCAGGGCCTCTGGGCTGTTTAGGGCACCCCAAGCACATTCTCCCTTTGGAAATGTCACCCTGCTCCAAGACACCTCCTCAGAGGGGCCTTCCCTGACTACCTCCGTCTAAAATAATCAAGCCGGTGAGAATGCCACTGTCCTTCCCTCCCAACCTTAGTTCTGCCTGAGGCATCACATAGTCACCGTTGCTCACCCAGAAGACTGTGCAAGGTTGGGGACGGTGACTTTCTTGGTCACCAGCCAGGGTCTGGCATACAGTAGGTACTCAACAAATAGTTAGTTTGCTCACTATTCTATCCCCAGTGCCTAGAAATGTGTCTGGCATACAGTAGGTGCTCAATAAATTCACTGTTGTATCCCCAGTGCCCAGAACATATACAGCGTGGTGCATAGTAGGTGAGCAGTAAAGAATGCTGTTGCTTGCTCTTCTAGTCTCTGGACCTAGAAATGTGTCCGGCGCACAGTAGTTGCTCAACAAATAATTTGTTCACTGCTGTATTCCCAGTGCCCAGACCAGCTTCTGGCGTGCAGTAGGTGCTCACTAAGCATTTGTCCCATCACCGCTGTCATCAGCCTGGTGCCCGACACAGGGCAGGCATCTGATGGACATTTCTTTAGCTCACGGCTGTATCATGGCTCCTGAAAATGTGTCTGGCGCACAGTAGGTGCTCAACCGTAGTAGGTGTTCATTCCTGTATCTCCAGTGCCTAGTACTTAGTAAGCACCTAGTGTTTGTTGAATGAATGCATGTTGGGATGAAGGACTGTTCTGTTCCTGAAGCCCCGAATCTCCTGGAACAGAGGCGCCCACAGCATGGGGAGAGGGGCAGGGCAGCGCAGAAGGCCGTGCCTGCCTGTGTGTTTGGACGCCTCTCTCGGAGCAGCAGCCTCCCAGCCTGCCTGCCTGCTTGCCAGGCAGCACATGCCTCCAACACACTCTGCCAGCCTCGAGCAGCCTCGCCCCAGCACCAGGCCTGGCCACGCTGGGAGGAGGGACGGGGAGAGGAGGAGGAGGGGCCTGCAGGTGGCTGGCCATCTGCTGCGTGGGAGCCTGGGCGGGCAGGCGTCCCCACCAGCCTACACTGCGCTGTCATCTTCCTGTCTGCTCAGCACGGCCAGACGGGGGGCTTCAGGGTGAAGCAAGAGATCTTGTACTCTTCCCCGGCTTCCCGGTCTCCTCTGCGTACCCCTGGAGTGTGTTGGGTCTGCATCTGGCCCTAGCAACCAGCATCAGGAAGAGTGTGATCAGGGTGTCCAGGGCCAGACCAGGTGGGGCCCTGAGCCCAGGACTGGGATTGGACTCCACTGTCCTCCCAGTGCTCCCACTGTGCTGCCCTCCCAGTGCTCCCACTGTGCTGTCTCCCTTCCTGGCAGGTGGGGCCAGGCAGCTGTCTGTTCCTCCTCCTTGAGGTCATCCAAGACCACAGGGCAGTGCTCTCTGCCCCTAGGCCTCACCAACACGCTGAATGTGTAGAGGAGAGGGTGGCAGGGAGGGCACAGGGACACAGAGTGGGAGCAGAAGGATCTGGGCGTGTCTGTTGTGCATGTGCGTATCCAGGCATGCATGCAGGAAAATGGAATCAGGAGCTTTCCTGGCTCACCTACTGGAGTTACATGGTTTTCTGTTTGTGACAGTACATGGTGCATGTGAAGATTTGGACACGCACACGTTTTATGTGCCATGCATGCTGCTCCAGGGGTGTTTCCGCAGATTTTACATTCAGGCGTAGCCCCTACGCAGGGTGTGCTCATGGGTGGTCTTCGTGCACGTGTGTGTGTGCACACCTGTGGGTGTGTGTGTGCTGGGCTGGGGCCGGTAGGTAATAAGTGTGTGTGCAGGTGAAGCAGCTTATGCTAGGCCAGCATCTGGTCTAGATGTGTGTGTGTGTGTGTGTGTGTGTGTGTGTGTGTGTGTACATATATGCATACGTATGTGTCACGTGGTCACACACTGTACAAAAGAATAGGAATGTGGGGCCAGCCACAGTGTCTCACACGTGTAATTCCAGTGCTTTGGGAGGCCAAGGCAGGAGGATTGCTTGAGACCAGGAGTTTGAGACCAGCCTGGGCAACACAGTGAGACCCAGGCTCTACAAAAGTTAAATTAGCCAGGCATGGTGATGTGTGCCTGCAGTCCTGCCTGCTCAGGAGGCTGAGGTGGGAGGATTACTTGAGCCCAAGAAGTCAAGGCTGTGGTGAGCTCTGATCGTGCCATTGCACTCCAGCCTGGGCAACAAAGTGAGACCTTGTCTCAAAAAAAGTTTTGCGTGTATGTCATGTGTATATATGTGTGTACTTATGTGTGTGTTTGCATAGGTGTGTGCTTATGAATGTGTGAACGTGTATGAGAATGGACATGTATAGGACGTCTGAATGACTGTGCCGTATGTCATATGCCATGTCTATATGTATATGTGTGCGGGATGAATGTATATATGCAGGGGTACATGATGTGTGAAGGAATACGTGTGCACAAGTGTGTGCCTGTGTGTATACGCATGGGGGTGTGTGGGGTATGGCTGGAATGATGTGAGACTGA
>NW_022436942.1:82793454-82918661 GCF_009761245.1 Sapajus apella | reverse complement strand
GTGTGTGTGTGATGAATGTGCATACACAGTCCACTAAGAGCACAGATGTTGGAGCGGGACCACCTGGGTTAGAGCCCAGCTCTGCCACTCACTGGCACATGTGACTTGGAGCAAGCTATTTAACAGCTTTCCACTGCAATGGGGGCAGCACAGCAAATGTGAAAGGCCCGGAGATCCTGAGCACTTCTTGTGGGTCAGAGGTGGGTTGGGGACATCAAGGAAAGTTTCCTTAAGAAAGGACCATTTGAAATGGGTTTTGAAGGATGAGCAGAGTCAGAGATGGCTTGGGAGAACTGTCCAGGCAGATGGCAGAGCATTGAAGTCACTGATTCTAACCTCCGTCCAGGCCCCCAAGTTCTTTTCTCCAGAGGGCTCCAAGACTCTCCCTCCTGGTCTTCCACATCACTTTTCTGGAATATGCTTTTGTTTTGGGGGCGGACTGTTCCCTCCTTCAAGGCCTTGCCCATGGGCCAGCCCCATGGCTTCTGCGCCCTGGTTTTCTCTGCCCCCCTTAGGCTGTTTGCAGGTGGTTCATGGAGGCCGGCTTCCTCCCTCTCCACTCTTTGTACAGATGCGGGAGCGGACACCAGAGAGGCACAGGAACTTGCTTAAAGTCACACAGCAAAACAGGGAACAGAACCAGGGCCCAAGGCCCAGCCCAGGCTAAAGGAAGCATGACAACTCTCTCCATTTTGCAAAGTTTAGCTCAGACTCAGAATTTAAACCCAATATGCTGTTCAGCAAACATGTTGTAGGAGCGATGTTCAATTTTCATTAATTGAACACATATATTGAGCACCTACTGTGTGTCTGAATCAGGGCACTGCGGAGGTTAAGGCAGAAGCAGTTTCCCTAGGAAATGGCAGTCCAGTCCAGATCTGTGCTGTTGGATACTGTAGCCCCAGCCCCATGCGGTGGGAGATGGTACCATGGCCCACAGGATGTCCAGGTCCTAAGCCCTGGGACCTGTGAATGTGTGTCCTGACCCAGCAAAGGGGGCTCTGCAGATGTGATTAACCTTGAGATGGGAGATCTTCCTGGATGATCCGGGTGGGCCCAAGGTTATAACAAGAGTCGTTATAAGAGAGACACGGGGGAGTCAGAGTCAGAGAAGGAGATGCGACTGTGGAAGCAGATGTCAGAGTGATGGAAGGCCACAAGCCAAGGAATGCAGGAGATTTCTAGAAGCTGGAAAAGGCAAGGAAACAGAGGTTCTCCTAGAGCCTCCCGGAAGAAATGTCGCCTTGCCAACAGCTTGCTTTTTGGTGTGACCCACTGTGACCTCCAGACCTGGAAGAGAAAAAAATGTGTTGTTTTAAGCCACTATCTTTTAAATAATTTGTTACAGCAGCTTTAGGAAACTAACCCATGTGTCTCTTTCAATTTAGATTAGACAAAATTACAAATTCAGTTCCTGAGTGGTAGCAGCCACATTTTAAGTGCCCGATAGCCGTATTTCCATCACCACAGAAAGTTCCGTCAGCCAACATGGGTCTAGACAGTCTATAAACAAACAAGGCAATAAATAAGAGAATTTCAGATGACGATAAGATAAAAACGAAAAAAGAAAAAGAAGAGCTTTCGACCCTATCCTTAGCCCGACTTAAAGAAAGAAAACATTTGGCAATTGCAGAAAAGTTTCTGAAACCTTTATCCGCTGAGATTTAACAGCTGCCTCCTGGGGGCATGTGTTTTAGGTCTACGATACGGTTAGGCTTTGAGTCCCCACCCAAAATCTCATCTTGAATTGAATCCCCGTAATCCCCACGTGTCAGGTGAGAGACCAGGTGGAGGTAATCGAATCCCAGGGGCAGCTTCCCCCATACTGTTCTCGTGACAGTGACGGAGTTCTCACGAGATCTGATGGTTTTATAAGTGTTTGGTAGTTCCCACTGCATTCATTCCCTTTCCCGCTGCCTTGCAAAGCAGGTGTCACGCCTCCCCTTTGCCTTCCACCGTGATTGTAAGTTTCCGGAGGCCTCCACAGTGATGCAGAACTGTGAGTCAATTAAACCTCTTTCCTTTATAAATTACCCAGTCTCAGGCATGAGAACAAACTCAGTCAGTCTATTTGCTTACAAAATCCACTATGGGAATCAGAGACAGAAAGAGGTTAAGTGACACAGCAGCAGAAGCCAACGGGAAGGTAAGGCTGTCCCTGCAGATCTCTGAGCAGATGGGGAAAGGTGAAAATTCAGCTTTTCCAAGAAACAAGAGACTCCCTGCAGTTCAGCTAACTGCAGACCACCCTTCCCAGGGGGTGCTTGTTCCTGTGGGAGACATGTCCCTCCAAACACAGGCCAAGAAGACTGTTAGCTTCCTGCCACTGCTGGGACAAAACATCCGAAACTTCGTGGCTTAAAACAACGAGGAACCATGTTCCCTCCCCGTTCGGGCCACGGCAGGGCCGTGCTCTCGCTGAAGGCTGTCAGGGAGGATACTTCCTGGCCCCTTCCAGCTTCAGGTGGTTGCCAGCATCCGTGGCAGCCCTGGGCTTGTGGCTGCCACTCTCTAGTCTCTGCCTCTGTGGTCACATGGCTTTTTCCTGCATGTCTCTGTCCCAACTCCCCTCTTCTTTTAAGGACTGACTCCAATCCAGTATGACTTCATCTTCACCTGATCACATCTGCAACAACCCTATTTCCAAACAAGGCCACATTCGTAGGTACCAGGGAGTGACATAAATTGTGGGCTGGGGGCATTTTTCACTCTAGTACAGAGACCCTGGGCAGTAATCCGGGGGCCTGATGTGTGTAGACCTGTGCTTCTTGGACGGCAGCATGCTGGGTGGTTAGGAACAGACTCGTGCTGGAGAACCGGGTCCAAAGCTCCCCCACTCACCGGCTGTGTGACCTCAGATGCGCTACCTAAGCTCTCTGGGCCCCATGTGGTCCTGATAACGGTATCTATGAGGATTAAATGAGATAGTGCATATAACGCTCTTGGAGGTGCCCCAAGCCCTGTGCAAGCATTTGCTATCATCATAATTTGGGGTTTCCCCCAAGTGGTTGGGAAGACCTGGAATGGACACAGGCACATCATTAAATAATATGAAACAGCAAGAAAACCACTCCTTTTTTTTCTGTTCTTCCGCCAAGTCCAGGGAGATGGTCTCTACAGGTGCTGAGGTGTCCTTGACACCTCATTGAGTAAGGCTGGCAGGGCTTCCTTCCCAACAGAGCCGGAAACGGTTTCCATCTAAACCCTTCCTCAGGCAGCAGGACAGAAACCAGACTTGTGTGACCCCCTTTGTTTCTCTGCGTCTACTTTCACAGTCACCTGCTCTTTCCAGCAAGCGGTATCAGCTTTCCAGTTATGGGGTGATCTAAGCTTTCCTCTTTGAGTCCATTATTTGCCTACAGAGAAAGTGAGTAGTTGTTTTTAAAGTGAGCAAATAGCAGTTCAGCAAGGAAAAGGCAGAGGCTCTTCTCATGCGTGTTCGGGGAGGTGGGGCAGGAGCCGCGGTGACGCCTGAATGCCCGGGGCAGGCAGCCACCTGGGCGTTTGAGGTCTGGAGTGGAATGTTCCATCGTCTGCTTCAAAGGATCCCATTATCTGAACTACCTTCTGATCTGTGTAGACACCACCTGGGTACAATCCACATTCGGTGACCTGCTGGTGTGGCTGCGGAGGTCCCACAGGACTGCGCTAGAGGGGTGGGGCTGAGCGGGGCTGAGAGACGGGGACTCGTGCCGTTCAGCCGCCCCCAGGCTCAGCAAAAGAAGACGCTGGGGCCTTGCTGTGCAAGCATTTAGCAAGTTCACCTTCAAAGGTTCATTTGCCCCCTCCCTCTGAAGGTGACACGTTCCATCCACAGGTCAGTGAGAGCCGGGCTGGCCTGAGCTGCTGGAAGGCATCGAAGGAGGTTTGCCCCCATAGCTGAGGGGCTATCCCTTCATCCTGGGAAATTCACAGCCAGCGCCTGATGGTATGAATGGATCCACTTCCGCCAGTGGGCACAAGGCTGTGTGTGGCTCGGGGAGCTCAGGCGCAGCCTCCTCGTTTTCTCTTTTGGACGGACTAGCATTGCCCGGCCTATGAACCACTGAGCTTTGGAGGCAGATCCTGAGATGGGGTCAGGCCACTATAACCGCCCACCGTAGCCTCTGCATACAGTCCTTCCGTGTTTCCCTTTCCAAGTATCTATTGCTGTGTAAGGCATTACCCCAAAACTTACTGGCATGAAACAATAAAAGCATTGCTGTTGTTATGTCACGGTTCTGGTGCAGGCTGGGCTCAGCCAGGCAGTTCTCGTGCAGGGCCTCTCAGGTGGCCGCAGTCACACAGGCACTGGGGCTGAGGTTATCTCAACCACATGTCTGGTAGTTGATCGTGGCTGCCAGGTGGAAGCTTAGCTGGGGCTGGAGGCTCCACGTGTGGCTTGAGCTTCCTTACAACATGGTGCTCCAGAAAAAAAGTGTCCCAAGAGGGCTAGGAGGAAGCCATGCCACCTCCTATAACAGCCTCAGAAGTCACCTGGTGTCCCTTCCAGTGTAGTCTCAGCCCTGGGCAAGGGGAGGGGCACAGTGCTCACCTCCCAACAGCAGAAGTGCCCACCTCATATTGTAAAAGGAGCCTGTGGGATGGGAGAATTTGTAGCCATCTTGGAAAACAGTGCCACCTCCATCCCTCCCGCTTCTTTGCTCTAATTCCAGCCCAGCTTCTGAATCTGTGGGCCATCATTAGGCACCTACAGTGTACCAGCTGCTTTCATGAGCATCATCACACAAATAGCTACAGCTCACCTTGGGTGGGTCTGTCATTTTCTCATCTTACAAACAAGGACTCTGGGCATCAGAACGCATCCGGCGCCCGTACAAGTTCCCACAGCTGTTCGGTGACTTTAGTGGACATTAGTTGCCCCTCTGGTCACAGCCCCTCCCTGACCTCAGACCATGTGGTTTGTGTGGAACTGGTTCTGCGCATTGGTCCAGAGGTGGGCGTGTGACTGAGGCTCAGCCCAATGGGAATTTTCCAAACCTCTGGCCTCAGTGATTGGTTTAGGGGTTACTGGATGACCCAGTTTGGTCCAGTCAGAGGTAATCCCAGGACTGCTGCAGGCACAGCTGGGAAGTGAGAATCTGTACTGACTGAGCATATTCAGCTGTGCCTGCTGGGATGCCGTGTCCATGGTGAAGGCAGGGCCTGATTGAGGGGAAGCTAACATGGACACAAACATGAAATGGAAAGAGACAAGATTCCAAGGCCACTGGTTGGAGCCCTAGATCCAGCCGTACCTGAGGCCAGCACTACCTTGGAATTTACCATTACAAGCGCTAATAACGTTTCCTTTTAGCTGAAGGCAGCTTGAGTTGGGGTTTCTATGATAGTCAAAGTTTCATCCCAGCACTCTGCAAGGCCGAGGCAGGAGGATCGCTTGAGCCCAGGAATTCGAGAGCAGCCTGGGCAACATGGCAAAACCCCATCTCTACAAAATACAGGGGAAAAAAATTAACTGGGTATGGTGGCCTGTAGTTTCAGCAACCTGGGAGGCTGAGGTGGGAGGGTGTCTCGAGCCTAGGGAGGCCGAGGCTGCAGTGAGCCATGATTGCACCACTCCAGCCCAGGCTGGGTCACAGAGGAAGACCCTGTTTAAAAAAAAAAATGCAGGAAATGAATTTGAGCCCAGACCTATCTGAGTCCACAAATGATAAATGCCTTCTCCAGAACCGTGCTGCTCCCCTGGGTGCCATCTGCCTCAAGGCCCCGATCAATTCTCCCTTTTCCAAGACAACCTCCCTGATGACATCAGCTCACAGCGTCTCTCCTCAGACTCCAGTTGCTGGAGTTTATGGCCGTCAGTGCAGGTGGTTTCCAGGGAAGGCCTTCCTGACCAACATGGTGCCTTCTTCCACCAGGCACGGGTCCCTAAAATGTCACCATCAGAGCCTCATTCCTCTGGGTTAAGCATTGCTCTTTTTGAGTGACTATTTTAAAATCTTGATCCCCTGAGATTTCGAGTCAAATCATCATGGCCCAAGAAAAAGAGGATTAGGGCATTCTTAGAGAGACAGGCAGAGAAAAGAGGGAAGAGGTGTGTGACATTCTCACTAGAAAGGAGGAAGTCGCATTTAAAGCTGCACCTTCAAAGGGAAAGACAGACTTTTAGAGTCGAGGTTGCAAAATAGCCATCCCTGGTAGAGGAGAGGACCAAGGGGAGAGAACTCGTCAGACACAATCAGGAAACAGTAATCCACTGCTGTGGCTTGTACGCCACACAGGACAGAAGCCAGCTCAGAAGCTCCTGGGATTGTGAAATACCAAGCGGAGGAGTTTGATATGTATTTTCGGGGTAATAGGGAGAGCCAGCGAAGGTTCTTGAGTCATGGCAGGTGGGGGGGTCTCAATCAGAGCAGCCGTTTAGGAAGATGAATCTGTGCAGCGTGGGAAGTGCAGTGTGTGAACAGGGCATAGGCAGGGCTGGGGGAGCGAAGTGAGAAGTGAGGTCATCAGAACCAGAATTCCAACAGTGAGGTAAGTAAGAAGTGATTAGGCACATTTTGGGGGACAACTGGCTTGATATAGAGACAGACAGGCCAGGGAGGGGTGGAGTCTTAGAACAGCATAGGTTCTGGGCCCTCCAGGCAAGGCCTGTGATCAGCCTCTCCCTCCTTTCAGAGCAGGACCTGTCACCAGCCCACATAATAGGCATAGGTCCATGCTGGCATGTGGATCAGGATGGGCTTTTTCATTGCTGTGTAGTTTTCCACTGTAAGGATGTACCACAGTTCACTTATCCATTCACCTACTGATGGACGTACAGGTAGCTTCCAGCGACCTCCTTTTTAAATTTTGAGATGTTACCTTGTACTAAGCAATGCAACCGGAGACAGCATGAATGGGATGGGCTGCCTATCTTTTTATCTAGTATTCATTAAATACGTGCATAATTACTAAAAATAAAAAGTGCTTGTCTGGGACCACCTCCTGTCACTTGCTCTGCACGAGGCTTGCTTTGGCAGAGACTGTGAGAATTCATCATCGCTACTATAGTTGCTGGATTGTTAGGTGACAATGTCACTCAGGCCCGGTGGTGGGCACAGAGGCTAAGCTCCCCTTCCCACCCCCTCCACAGGCCTGGACAAGAGGCCTTCTGGAAGCCTGCTCCTGCCCTGGCCCCTGCCCGCCCTCAGCTGGAAGGAGACATTGGCTCAATTCATCCTGCCTTCAAAGGGCTCCTGTCTGAACCAGGCTCCCGGGCAAACTCCCAGCCCAATCCTCTCCTAGAAAAACATACTCGGCCCTTGTTTAGACTGAGGCTGGCCTGCAGGAGGTCAGCCCAGCTGTGAGGGCAGAAGCCTCAGCTCAGCACCAAAACGTGGTGCAGGGGCCCCTCTACTGCCTGCCCCCCAGCCTGGGGCCCACCGCCTGAGACTGCCCAGGTAGAAGGCCTCACCAGGGGCCCCTGGTGTTGTGCACCCCGGTGGTTGGCCAGGAAGGGCCAGTCCCTCATTCTGGGCTGGGGCTCACTCCCGCCAGTCCCTCAGAAACTACACATAATGGATTTTCCTTTCTTCCTTCTGGGTTTTAAATGATTCCTTCCCAACCAGACCTCCCTGATGGCCCCATTAAGTACCCTCGAGATACCTGATCATAAAAAGAAAACTTTCCCTAACCTGATGATGGATCCTGTTGCATCCCCCACAAGTCACGTGCTGAAGTCCTACCTTTGCCCTCAGTGCCTCAGAAGGCAACCTGATTTGGAAGTGGAGTCCCTGAAGATGGAATGAGTCCAGATGAGGTCATACTGGAGTAAGGGGGTCCTTCATCGAATATAGCTGATGCCCTTCTAATGGGGGGAACTTTGGACACAGACACACAGGAAGAATGTCATAGGAACGTGAAGGCAGAAATCAGGGTGACACATCCACCTGCCAAGGGATGCCGAAGAGTGAAGCTGGGGAGAGGCCAGGAACAGGTTCTAGAATGAACCAACTCTGCTGGCCCTTTGATCTCAGACTTCTGGCCTGCAGAACTGTGAGAAAACACATTTCTGTTGTGTAAGCCACCCCGTTTGTGTTACTTTGTTACGGCAGCTGGGGAAACTAATGTTACCTGACATCTCAGTCACAAGGGCATTCATTGAAAAGGCAGCAGACCCACAGCACCCATTTCCTTCCTTCCTGTGACTCCTCGCATCCCTGAGGGATGCCTGTGGCCTGCTGCAGAAAGCTTGACTATCAGTGGCCTGGACAAACGAGTTTTGTTTTCTCCTCTGAAAAGAAACGTGGCTAAAAATCATATGATCACATCAATAGATGCAGGAAAAGCATTTGGCAAACTCCAACACCTATCCCAGACAAAAACTCTCAGCAAACTAGGGGTCAAGAGGAACGTATTCAACGTGATAAAGAACACTTTCGATAACCCAACAGCTAAGATCTCACTCAATGGTGAGAAACTATGTCCTTTCCCCTTAAGGTCAGGAACAAGGCAAGGACATTCACTCTCAACACAACTTTTCAACATCATACTGGAAATCATAGCTAATTTAATAAGTAAGAAAAGGTATACAGATTGAAAAGGAAGAAGTAAAACTGTCGTTCTTCCAGATGACAGGATTGTTTATGCAAAAAATCCCAAAGATTCAAAACAATGACAAAAAACACTAGAATGGATACGTGAGTATAGCAAGGTTGCAGGATACAAAGTAAATATACAAAAGTCAATTGCTTTCCTATGTCATCAGCAATGAGCAAGTAGCATTGGATATTTAAAGAAGGCTGGCAAAATCTGCTTTGGAAACCAGGCCATGTCAGGGCCTCAGCAGTTCTTGTACCTTTCTCTGTAGTGCCAACATGGCTGCCAAAGCTCGGGAACATTCCAGATAGGAATGTGCAGAGAGGGAGGAGAGTAGATGCTGTCAGTGCTCACTAAGCCGACTCAGGAGAAACTGCTGGAGAGCTTAACACCCTCAATTGATGACAGGTGGGGATTGTGTGGATAAATACCCTAAATGTCTCACTCTTCAGGCACATAACTCTGAGCTTGTCTACACCGTCTCTTGGTGTTCCTCAGAAGAATCGCTTCTGTAAAGTGGGGCTGGTGATAGCCCTTTCTTCATAGGGTTGGTGTGAGAGCTGGTGCACATAAACCACTTTGCAGAGAGCCAGGCATACAGTAAGTGCCAAATAAGTGCCTGTGACTGTGAGCACTCACTCAGCATGTTTGGGGAGCAGAAAAGAGGTCAGTGCAGCTGGAGCTAGACCAAGGCCTAAGGGCAGATGAGACCATGGGCATCTTGGGGGGCATCTGTGGGAACCCTTGACCTAAGAAAATTCAGAGACTCATTTCACAAGAAGGCCACAGCTAGACTCAATCCCTAGGTAGAGTAGGCAAAGAGTGGGAAAACCTTAGACTTGCCAAGGTTCTGTCTCCTCTGAATGGGACACAAAGCAGAAATTTAGCTGAATTCTAGAAAACTCTAGAGAGTTCTAGAAAAAAACAAACCTGCAGCTGATGTGTTTGGGGTGGGGGGTGGGGCTCTTCCAGAGTTACCCTTTGGGCCATCAAGCTACAAGGGCCAAGATTTTTGAGATTTTACAAGCCAGAGACTCCGGCCTCCGGCCCTCAGGTCAAAATCTGCCCCCCAACCCAGCCACGCACTGCAGCCTGGCGCTCTGCAAACCCTGCCTCCAGCATGGAAATGGGAAGATGCACTGTCTTAGAGGTTAAGCCATAGATGCCCACTAGCGGCCCTTGTCCTGGGCCCTCATCCTCGGTGTGAGATCTAGAATCTCTCTCTCTGCCGCCGCTTGGTGTCTTCGTGGGTGGCAGCCTGTTGTCATGGAGGAAGCTGGAATGTAGCTGTGGATGAGTGAATTTATGATGGGGAAATTGAACACAGGGCGGATTCACGGCTTTTCATCCTGGGCCTGGGGGAAGCTCTAGACCTCTGCGCTGTGGCTGCCTTCATTTATTTCAGACTTTTGTGTGAAGAGGCCGGGGCGGGAGAAGGGTGAAGAAAAGGCTGAACAGCAGGCATGGGGCAAGAGCTCCTCCACCCACCAGGCTCCTCAGGAGACCAGTCCCGGGAAATGGCCTTGCAGAGGGGACAGTACCAGCCGGGTTCCATTCTCTAGTTTCTAAAAGGAGGCAGGAAAAAAAAAAATCATTCTGCATGTTCGCAGTCCTCTCCCTGCCTTGCTTGCTTGCTTGCTTTCCCTCAAGCACAGAGGACGTGGTCCCTGTGTCCCGCCACAGCGCGTGGGAGCTCGTTAATTAAAGAGCTGAGCGGATGTCACCGTTCATTAAGTGTGGCCTTGTGGCTCCGTCCGCAGACACTGCCACCCTTTGTGCTCACTGCTTAATGACACCGCGCCTCCCTGGCCGCCCCAGTCCTGGAGAAGAGCAGAGGCGAGGCTGCGTTTCCCCCCAGTTTGGCGGAGTGGGGTGCCCCCGCCCCACTGCGTCCTTGTCAGCTGGGGCACTGCAGCCAGGCACAAGGTGATGGAGACTTTTAATTTTCATCACGCCCATCCATCGGAGCTCCGTTTTAAATCACTTTAACGGCAGATTAAAAATATATAAGCTGATATTAGAGGACAGTCTTAGTGCCTTCATAAATATCTTAAATCAAAAGTTTGGCTTAATTGCACTTATGTGGATACAGGAGTCTGGGGAGGTGGGGGCTGGGTCAGGTGAGCCCCAGTGGCAGGAGAGGCAGGGAGGGGGCTGGGTGGAGGTGGTGCCGGCCCCGGGAGAGGAGAAGGAGGTCGCCGCACAGGCTCAGAGTTCAGAACACCCATCTATCCATCCATCCATCTGCCGGTCCAGAACTGCAGAGCCCTCCAGACACACCTGCACACCAGGGCAGACCTGGCCTCTCTCTTCTCTGTGTCACCGCCAGGCAGGGAAGAGCCCAGTAAGCAAGTAATTCCACGAGCCACAATCCATTGCACACTGTGTGTCGGGCACCATTCCGGGCGCTTGACGTATATCATCTCATTTAATCCCCAACAACCCTGTGCATGGAGATCATGATGATCCTTATTTTATGAATGAGGCTGGGAGAGATTCCAGGATTCGGTCAAGGTCACTCTGCTCTTCAGTGAGAGCCAGGATCTGGACTCAGGCGGTCTGACTTCAGTCTGTGTGTTAACCACTGCACCCTCCTGTCTCTCTCTCCTGATGGGACAAGTGCCAGGAAAGAAAAGTTTCCAGGGAGGCATGGGGGGAGCTGACTGGGAGCCTGGCGTCAGCCTGGGGCATAGAGGAGGTTTACGAGGCAGGGAGGTTGAAGCTGGGACCTGCTGGGTGAGTAGGGGTGGTGAAATGAAGAGGAAAGTAGGCAAGGGCTGGAACCGCAGGTGCAAAGGCCCTGGGGCAGGCACTCACTCAGTATGTTTGGGGAGCAGAAAAGAGGTCGGTGTCACTAGAGCTAGACCAAGCCTTAAAGGCAGATGAGACCATGGGCATCTCAGGGACATCTGGGGCGACTCTTGGCCCAAGGAAGTTCACAGAGTCTCCTCACTGCCTGGGAGTGCGATAAAAAGAGTCAGTCCCTGGGCACGGTGGAAGAAGAGTGGGAAAACTCAAGACTAAGCAAGGCCCTGTTTCTGCTGAATGGGACTCAGAGCAGAAATTCAGCTGAGTTCTAGAGCACCCAAGAGCTCCGCGTCTCACTCATCTGAGCCTGCTGAGGAGCAGTGGAAGGGCAGCTGTGACAAGGAGGCTGGTACCACGCACCGACAGATGGTCTGCCTGTTCGAGAGATGAAGGCATGCGGGCGGTGAGCTGGGAGGCTTGGCAGAAAGAGGGGAAACTGAGCCCTGAGAGGTTGAGATGGCAGAGATGAGCCGTGCTACAAAATGTCTCAAAAGAATGTCCTAGAATGTCAGGGGTGGAATGGCCTTGTGCCCATCACGATAGGGTGGGGCGGGAGCTGGGCTGACTTCGGTCCACATTGACACCTCTTTTTCTCATGCTCCTGCATCTGCGCCATCGGTGAATCTTGTTACCCATACCTTAAAAATCCATCCTCCGGGACTGGAAGAGATATTTGCACACCTGTGTTCACAGCAGCACTTTCACAGTGGCCAAAAGGCAGAGGCAACCAGAGTGTCCATCAGTGGAGGAGGGATAAACAAAATGTGGTCTATCCATACAGTGGAATATTACTCAGCCTCGAAAAGGAAGCACATTCTGACACAGGCTACAATGTGGATGAACCTTGAAGACATTATACTGAGTACAATAAGCCAGTTATTCTGGGCAAATGCTGTCAGATTCCACTGATAGGAGGTCCCTGGAGAATTTCTGTCTCTGCGCATCTGGCTACTCCAGGGACCTCATATCCGTCTGTTCCTTCCGTCCGTCATTCCTGCCCGCCTCACTTCCTCATCCCTGCAGGTCTTTTCTCCAGTGTTTTCTGCTTTTCCAGGAGCCCTTCCCTGACCTTCGATGTAGGCTCACACCTGACTCCCCCGATCCCCCCACCCTCCTTGCTCTATTTTCCTCCGTAGCTGGGAAATAAAATTTATGCGAGCTCCTTATTTTGGACTGAGCTCCTGTGCGAATGAAGCCACGCCTGTGGGAGCTGTGTAATTAAGCTGAGCTTGGAAATCGGGGCAGTTTGGGCCAGGTGTGGTGGCTCCTGTGCCTGTCATCCCAGCACTTTGGGAGGCCAAGGCAGGAGGATTGCTTCAGGTCAGGAGTTTGAGGCCAGCCTGAGCAACATAGTGAGACCTTATCTCTACAAAACAAAAAAAAATTTAAAGTTACCCAGGTGAGGCATTGTACCCCTGTGGTCCCTGATACTTGGGGGGCTGAGATGGGAGGATCACTTGAGCCTAGGAGGTTGAGGCAGGCTGTGGTGAGCTATGATTGTGTCACTGGACTCCAGCCTGGGTGACAGACAGAGACCCTGTCTCTAAAAACAAAAAAGAAGTAGAAGAAATGGGGGCAATTTTTCTAACAGACTGGAGATTCACAGCAAGCAGCCGAGAAGGGCCCAGTCAACCAGAGCCGGCCTACAGATGTCCCCTCTGCTCTAACCCTGACAGAGAAAGCAAGTCCAAATAACCTGACGTGGACCAACCCGCTGTTCTGGTATCATGCTGATGCTGCCAGTCTAGTCCTGGGTGCATGTGGTATTCAGTGATGTTGGCGAAGGGGCTTTATACTTTCAGTTCTGTCTACACCCCATTGTGGCCTCCAGGGACACGCTTCCCCACCTTGGACATAACAAGCTCGTCCATACCCCTGGGCCATTGTGCTGGCTTTCTCTCTGTTTTGAGATGTAGGCACGGCTTGTTTTGACTCTGCCTTCAAGGCTCCACATTTGAGCTTGCCTCCTCCGAGAAGCCCTCTCTGATCTTCCCCAGAGGTGCCTGCTTACGCCGTTTCCTGGTTTGTTCTCTTTCTAGTCCTTTCCATTTCTGAGCGTATTCCTTTGTGAGTTGTGTCTGTCTCCTCTCAAAAACCTTTTGGAACCTCTCTAGTCTGTGACCACAGGGACATTGTCAGTCCTGTCACCTGCCATGGCTGTGTTCTCTCCAGGCACAGAGTGGGGCTCAATGAATCTTTGTGGACTGTGTGACCTAAGGCAAGTCATTGAACCTCAGAGGCCACCTCTGTTTCTCATCTGTAAGTTGGGGTCTTCATTCAGCTTGGCAGACTCGTGGGATGTAGTGAAATATTGGTGGCTCTGTTGAAATTGCGTGAAAAAGTGAGGCTCCTTATTAAATTGCGTAGAGGTCTTCCACGCTCCCCACAAATCCCCTACTGCCCCCATCCCTAAATCTAACCCTGAAGGAGGAATTCTCCCTGCCTCATAGGCTTCAATCCCGGAGGGCTTCCTGAAGGTGGGGCCATTCTCCAGCCAGTTTTATTAGCCCTTGGGCTCCAGGGTTGGTTCCCACATTTCAAAGCCTCCTCCTACCCCCTGTTCCCTTCTCAAAGCCCTGAAGCTTCCTCTCTGAAAGCCCTTGCCATCGTCACTACCCAACGCCCCGCCTCCCAGGCTGGGCCAAACCTTTTCTTCAAGAATGCAGCGGTCAAGGTCACGGCCTTCTCCTCCAGGTCCCTGCCCCCCAGCCTGGGGAATTAGACCCTGGACCACACCATCTGTCTGAAAACAATTAGCAATAAACGCCAGCGCACTGGGGCTCAGGGCCACGGAGCTGGCAGGGGATGGAGCGTGGTGGGCGGGGGGATGGAGGAGGGTGGAGCCGTGGGGGTTCTGAATGCAGAAGAAGTTTCTCGCTGAATCCGCTTTCCTGTCTGTGGGCCAAGAAAAATCCTCCCTGGGCCACTCCGGGGAGAGAGCTTCCCAGCAGCCTCTTTCGGGATGGAGAGCAGCCTCTACGCAGACTGCAACCTCACAAAGCCCGGCCTCAGCTGGGGAGGCGGCCCGGGACCATCTGGCGGAGCATGGAGACGCGTCTGAGCCAGACGGAGGAGCAGCCTTATTTGCGATGTATTGTGTGTTCCGTTTCTGAAAACACTCCACGCGTATGCTTCAAGTGTATGGCTTGCAGCCAGCTGGGCCTGGGGTGCGGGGGAGGTGGGGAGACTTCCGAAGCCAAGGGGAAGGGTGACAGGCCTGTCGGCCGAGTGCGGACCCCTCAGATGCTCCCCCCAGCCCAGCCCCAGCTGGCCTGGCACGACCCTGTCCCCTCCTCCCCGGCTTGGCCTGCGCGTGGCTCTGAAGGCTTTCCAACCTCGTTCAAATGTCATCTCCCCTTAGAAGGCAAGGCGACTCTGATTAGCCAAACTTCGTTTATCTACATAAGGTTTGGCTCACCAAGCTGTTTTTTTCTTTATGTTAATTTGAATAAGTTGCTAGTGTAAAAAAAAAAATAGGAGATTTTACATAAAAATCTGGATGTTTAGCTTCTTTGGAAAAATCAAAAGATCTGGCAAGTCCAGGCACCAGGCCAGCACAGCGCCGGTCAGCCAGGCTGGAGGAGGCGGGTGGGCGTCCCTGCAGCCAGGCGTGGCTCTCCTGTCGCCGTCACCTGCTCATCCACTCCCTGAGTCCGTCGTGTTGGGGCCTGTTGCTGTGGCTGGACTTTTCCAGTGTTTAGATTCCCACAGGGGACAGACGCTCAATTGCTGCATCCGCAACACAATGTCCCATAGTGCCCAGTGTCACAGGAAATACATAGTGAAGGGTGGAGGGGATGGGGTGGGAGGCAGTGCTGCTAATTTACACCAGGGGCCAGGGACGATGCTGGGCCCCGGGCGGAGGAAAGGCATTCCAGCAGGAGAGAACAGCAGGTGCAAAGGCCTGAGGCTGGTGGCGTTTGGGTGTCCAAAGGGCAGCACGGAAAAGCCAGGGGTCTGGTGTGACTGGAGGCAGGTGAGGGAGCGGCGGCCAGGCTTTCTTCGGAGCAGGTGACCTGGACATGCCAGGGGTTGGGGCTCCCTGAGATAGTCTGGCCGGTGAACCTCAGGGTGTTTTCCAAGGGGTGGCCCAACTTTGAGGATTCCACGCGGTTGGTCCTGGATTCTCAGCCGCGCCTGAACCAGACTTGGCAGGTAGGGGCTTCCCTAGAGGCAGTGGGCCCTGGTGGGCAAGGGGCATCCCGTCTTAGAGTCTCAGTTCCCCATATGTAAAATGGGGTGATTAAAACTCACCTCAGAGGGTTCTCGTGCTGTGAATTAATATCTATGTGTGTGTCTACACACAACCATACACGTACAAGGTTCAGACAAATACCAGGAGCATGGAAAGTACCAAGTAACTCTTTGCATTTTTTTTTTTTTTTTGAGACAGACTCTCGCTTTGTTGCCCAGGCTGGAGTCCAGTGGCACGATCTCGGCTCACTGCAACCTCCGCCTCCCGGGTTCAAGCGATTCTCCTGCCTCAGCCTCCTGAGTAGCTGGGACTGCAGGTGTACGTCATCATGCCCGGCTAATTTTTGTATTTTTGGTAGAGACGGGGTTTCTCCATGTTGGTCAGGCTGGTCTCCAACGCCTGACCTCAGGCGATCCTCCTGCCTCAGACTCTCAAAGTGCTGGGATTACAGGTGTGAGCCACCGCGCCCGCCGCAGCTAGCTGTTTTAATGTAGTGATCAAAGCGAGATTGCTGTTTAAGGGAACCGCTCCCAGACTTTGGAGCCCGTAGACCCTATGATACCCTTAAAAATTATTGAGAACTCCAAAAAAAAAAAACAAAAACAAACAAACAAAAAAAAAATTATTGAGAACTCCAAAGGGCTTTTGTTTACATGGGTTCTATTTATCAGTATTTACTGCATTAGAGATGAACACTGATAAAATGTCAAAACATGCATTTATTAATTTTAAAAGAACACTGATATGCTTCTTCATATGTTAATATAAGAAATATATTTTAGGGCCAGGCGCGGTGGCTCAAGCCTGTAATCCCAGCACTTTGGGAGGCCGAGGCGGGTGGATCACGAGGTCAAGAGATCGAGACCATCCTGGTCAACATGGTGAAACCCCGTCTCTACTAAAAATACAAAAAATTAGCTGGGCATGGTGTTGCGTGCCTGTAATCCCAGCTACTCAGGAGGCTGAGGCAGGAGAATTGCCTGAACCCGGGAGGCGGAGGTTGCGGTGAGCCGAGATCACGCCATTGCACTCCAGCCTGGGTAACAAGAGCGAAACTCCGTCTCAAAAAAAGAAATATATTTTAAGAAAGATAACATTTTGGCCAGGTGCGGTGGCTCATGCCTGTAATCCCAGCACTTTGGGAGGCCAGGGCAGACAGATTACCTGAGGTCAGGAGTTTGAGACCAGCCTGGCCAACAGAGTGAAACTCCATCTCTACTAAAAATACAAAAAAAACCTTAGCTGGGCGTGGTGGTGTGCGCCTGTAATCCCAGCTACTTGGGAAGCTGAGGCAGGAGAATTGCTGGAACTAGGGAGGCGGTGGTTGCAGTGAGCCAAGATTGAGCCACTGCCCTCCAGCCTGGGTGACAACAGCGAGACTCCGTCTCATAAAAAAAAATAAAATAAGAAAGATAACATTTTTCCCAAACATAAATCAGTGAGAAGCGTGGCACTGTATGTTTCACATTTCTGCAAGCCTCTTTCACGTCCGGTTCCTTAGAAGAGAGCTGGGTCCCCACGTCTGCTTCTGCATCCGGACTAGTGTGACTTGGCGTTTTGGTTGAAGGACATGAAGAAAACCCAGCCTTGTAGAGATGTGGGGGAGGAAAAGGGGGGCTCTGTGGACCCTCCCAAGAGCCTCAGACCTCACTTTGAGAATCCCTGGTCTAGGGAGTCGTCCAGGACTCGGTGTGGGAGGGAACACCCGCTTTGCCCCCTCTGCTCCAGGGTGGGGACAGGGCTGGCAGAGGTGAAGGCCTGGACTCCAGTTCTCGCGTAGGCGCCTGCCTGCAGCGACCCAGCAGGGCAGGGGACAGGCCTGTAGTAAGGCAGGCAGTTACAGCCCAGAACCACGTGGCCCGCAATGTGGGGAGCACAGAGAGACGCCCGCCCAGCTGAGGGTGCAGAGGAGCTGCAGTCACCTGCAGGTGCCTCTCAGCCCCTGGGATCATCAGAATTCCAGCCCTGGCCACTCGCAGGAGCCCCCGGTGCCCCAGCCTGCGTGGCTCAGCGCTGGGAGGGGTGGTCCTTGAAACTTCCCTTCAACCGCTCCAATGGCCCCAGTATCCCCGTTTTATAGAGGAGGAAACAGGCTTCCACCTCCAAGACAGAGTCACCGGTGTGGGTGGCAGAGGGTGGGAGGGCATCCTGGCCCCACGGCCCCACAGGGCTCCTGCCGCCAGCATCAAGTGCCTCTGGGTCTCTGGGTGAGAACGGGGCGGCAGCCAGGAAAACCCATCCCTTCTCTCCCCTGCGCTGCAGGCTCCTATCTGCAGGGAGAGCTGCTGCCAGGTGGGGGCGCTATTGCCAGGTGGGGGCGGGGTTTTGCCCCTTGCTGGCTGCCCCCAGAGCCTCAGTTTTCTTGTCTATAAAATGGGGGTAATGACATTCATACACCACGTGAGTTCCCTCCTACATTGTTCTGAGGGTGAATTGAGCACAAAGCCCACATGAGCCTGGCACACCCTGGGCTCACAACCAGCACCCGCCCCTGCCCACGGCCACCTCCACTTGCAGAATGTCCCCAGCACTCACCCTGCTTCGCCTGCCGTCTCCCCTGTGTGCCATTCTTTATAAAAGCTCTCCCTCCTTTAAGCCTTTCAGCAGCTCTGCCAGAAGGATAGCGCCCTTGTCCCCATTCTCCAGAAGATAAAACTGAGGTTGGGGTGTAGGTGTCTGTGCAAGGCTAGGCAGACGAGCAGACACCTACGCTTTTCCCCACTGCACTCTTCACAGAAACACCAGTGGGTTGCAAGGGTGTGAGGCCGGTGTCCAGGCCTTTCCCCAGCAGGAACGGAAGAGAAACTCAACAGCCCCGTGTGGATGGGTCCCCAGCTGCCTCTGTGAGCTCTAGACCAGGGGCTCCTGGGGTGCAGCACTCGTGGTGCTAAGGCGGGGATGGCCCCAGGCAATCCGGATGGAGCTGGTCGCTGCCCTCATGGCACCCCTGGTAAAGGACAGTTTGACCAAATTCCCAAGTCTCCCATCCGGGGCCTGGTTTCAGTCCTCCCTCCCTCAAACCCAGCAGGGTCAGAATGGACCCCCTGCAGGGGGGGCCAGGCAGCCACAGGGGCGGGCGGGGGCAGGCACGGGCTGGCTCCAGCCTGCCAGGATGACCTCATGTGCCCATCCCAGCACTCTAAGGATATGACTTCACCGGCAGATGCAGGAGGCAGCTCAGGCCACGGGCAGCATGGGGCCAAGAGGAAGGGGACATTTCACGTCTTGCCTAGACAGGCATGACCTGGTGACCTTGGACGAGTGGGGACACCTTTGCCTCCCAGCTGGAGATCAATTTGGAGGCAGCTGGCTGGGTGTCAAACCCTGAGCCCAAGACCCTCTACTGATAGCAGAAAAATGACAGCAGACACTAGTTCCCATCTGGACTTTCCTAAGAGGCTAGCTCCATCTCCGGCCCTCACCAGAACTCTCCAATAGGGAACTGAGGCAGTGTGTCTGAAACCAGATCTCTGACTTCCGGCTGTGTGCCCTTGTGCAATTTGCCTAACCTCTCTGAACCTCCATTTTGATGTATAAGATAACCCATCTGTTAGGGGCTGGGAACGTCAAACAGGAGAGAACGAACAAGTAACAAGAATAGAAAGGAAGCAGGCCTGGCGCACGGGCCGGGGGACCCTGGAGGGAAAGTCCAGGCACAGCCTGTGAATGCGGCGTGAGGCTGAGTGTGGCCAGGTGAGTGTAAAGGCTAAAGAAGGCATTACGTTTTAAGCAGGTCCCTTTGGGCACCTGCTGGTCTGAACACGGCTACGACCTCATAATAAGGGTACCTTTCCCCAGTGCATTCTGGCTTCCACTTTTGTGCCATCTTTGTCCCCCAGTCCCAGCTTTGGGGTCAGTTCACACGCTGCAGCAGACATTTCTGGTCTGGGGAACCTGGGAGCCTTGGCTGTGCCTCCGGGGGAGGTTTGGCCGTAGGAAGGCTCCGTCCGTTCCAAAGGTCTTTCTCAGTGTTTCCTGGGCTGCAGGGACCAGCCAGCTCCTTCCTCTCAGCTCCCAGGGGAGTTGGAACTCTGACCTTGTTCCCTGTGAACACAGCGGGCCCTGCCTTTAACAGGCAGCTGCTGTGAGGGCCCTTCCGGTGGAAAGGATGAGGCAGGTCCGCTCGTGCTGGCACAGAGAGGTCGACGAAGCCTGTGGGCAGAGTATGGGGTGGGCAGAATCCTGTTCCCAAAGAGGTCCGTGTCCTGATCCCTGAAACCTGACATGGCACGAGGAACTTCACAGCTGGGATTCAATTATGGATCTTGAGATGGGGAGAGGACCCTGGGCCCTAAACATGGTCACAGCGTCCTTATAAGAGGGAGATTTGACTACAGAAGAGGAAGCAGGAGCCGTGACCTCTGCAAGCAAGAGGTTGTAGGGATGTGAGGAATGTGCTCAGGAGAGCAGGAATGCAGGTACCTCCAGGAGCCAGAAAACACAAGGAAACGCTTCTCCAGAAGGAACCAGTCCTGCCGATGTTTCGCTTAGCTCAGTAAAATCGATCTTAGACTTCTCACCTCCAGACAGTAAGAGGATAAATTGGTGGTGTTAAAGCTACTACGTTTATGATCACTTGTTATATCAGCAATAGGAAGTAATACAGTGCTTTAGCTCAGGTATGTGTCTGCATGTGGAGAAAGGTACTAAAGGACGTACTCCAGACTGCGGGTGGCAGTTGTCTTTGGAATTCAAATTGAGAGGAGTCCATTTTGTACCAAACACAACTTCTTTATTGCTTGATATTTTTTTATAAAAAATATTTCACCTATAATTAGGAAAAAAATATGTAACTTGATTTTTAGGGTTCTATTCAAATGAATCCTTCCACCCCTGCCAGGTAGCCCCCAATGCCTCAGGCAGACTGGAGCCTCCTTCTTTCTGACCAGTCTGTTAGCACCCAGCGGCACAGCAAGGCCAGACTGCAAGCCTGGCTGCCTGAATTGAAAACCCGGCTCTGCTGCTTTCTATGTGACCCTGGGGCCATCATTTAAACTGCTTGGCTTTGATTTCCCTGATTGTAAATAGGGGCCTCATAGAGGAGTGGGCACAGTGGCTCATGCCTGTAATCCCAGCACTTTGGGAGGCAGAGGTGGGTGGATTGCTTGAACCCAGGAGTTTCAGAGCAGCCTGGGCAACACGGTGAAACCCTATTTCTACAAAAAATACAAAAATTAGCCAGGTATGGGGCATGCACCTGTAGTCCCAGCTACTCAGGAGGCTGAGGTGGGAGAATCACCTGAGCCCAGGAGTTTGAGGTTGCAGTGAGCCGTGACTGTGCCATGGCACTCCAGCCTGGGTGACAGAGGGAGACCCTGTCTCAAAAAAAATATATAGAGGCTTTATAGGGTCTGTGTCAGGGGTCCCCTCAGGTTCAGGGACTTGCTAGAAGGACTCACGGAACTCAGAAAGCTGTCATACTTGTTGCTATGGTTTATTACCGCAAAAGGACACAGACAGGAATCAGCACAGGGAAAACGTGTGCTGGGCAGAGGCTAGGAGAAGCTGGCACAAGCTCCCAGCTCTCTTCTCCCAGCAGAGTTGCGTGAACAGCATTTATCTCTTCCAGAAACTGTGTGACAACACACACAAAGTGTTGCCAGCCAGAGCAGCCCCCCCGAAGCCTCAGTGTCCATGGTTTTTATTGGGGGTCAGGCACGCAGGCATGGAACGTCCACATAGGTGACCCCAGTTACTCAGTCTCCAGCCCCTGCAGAGGTTAAACTGATTCTGTGTGGCTCAGGGCCCCAGGCAAAGGGAAACAGGCATTCAGTATAATCAGGTTGTTACCATCAACCATGTGGTGTGGCCCCCGGCCCAGATACAAAGACACTCGTATCAGGCATGATATTCCAAGGGCGTAGCGGTTATGTCCAGAGCTGATCAAGGTCCATTCTTTTCTTTGGAATGTGCAGGGTTTAGACAGCCTAGGCCTGCCGGGTTCGCTCGCCACTGCCCAGCTGAAGCGACGCTTGCCTGAGTGCACCCCGCACTGTACTTGCTGGGTAGCACTTGCTGTTTCCTTGTGGGATTGTCTGACCAATCATCAACGGTTTCCTTATGAGATTATCAACATCTTGAGGGCAGGAATTGTACCTCCGTCGCTTCTGTACTCCTGAAAAGCCCAGCGCCATGGCTGGTCAGAGGAGGCCCTCCATGAGGATCTGGGAGGAGTGGTGACCTTGTAATTGTGTGTTTGTATGATGACCGGTGTAGATGCTGTCTCCCTCACTAGATCTGAAACTTCCTGAGGGTAAGTTTACTTGTTGGCGTCAGATCATCTCATTTCTGCCTCCCAGAGTCTAGCTGGGGCTCGATAAATGTTTGTTGAATGGAGAATTGATTGGAAATTCTTTGTCAGTAGCTAGGCTAAGGTCTGGTGAAAATGAGAGAACAGGACATGGTTCCCACGTGCGAGGGGGCCTGCCTCTATGAGAGGAATGAGACAGTATGACTGTAAAGGTGGCTGAGCATTTACCATGTGCCAGGCACCCGCCTGAGGGGATGACAGGTATGTGTGATGTGTCATTTATTCCTCAGCTGGAAGAGGCAGGTATCCCACTATCTGCACTAATTAGGTCCCTGTAGGTGACAGCTCAAACGGGAGCCACTGAGGTGATGAAATGAAGGGGTGATTGCAGTGGAGTGGGTGGGATTTATGGAAACAGTAGGGGGGTACGTGGCACCCAGGGAGTGGCAGCATGGAACCCCCTTAGTATTCATGATCTTGGAGGAGCAAGAGAGTGGATAGAGCCTAGAACCCGTGAGGGGCGGGGATGGGGGCGGGGTACAGGATAATGGTCCGCATCCTGATTTCTGGAACCTGCAGCTATGTCAGGTTACATAGCAAGGGGAAATCGCTAATTTCTAATTGCTAATCAGCTGGCCCTGAGATGAGGTTATCCTGGGTTACCTGGGTGGGCTCAGTGTCATCACCGGGGTCCTTAATAGTGGAAGGAGGAGGTCAGAGTCCATGATCCAAGGAGTGCAGGCATCCCCAGAAGCCAGAAAAGGCAAGGAACGGGTTCTTCCCTAGAACTTTCAGAGGGAACACACCTGCTGACACCTTTTTTTTTTTTTTTTTGAGACAGAGTCTTGCTCTGTCGCCCAGGCTCAAGTGCAGTGGTGTGATCTCGGCTCACTGCAACCTCCGCCTCCCAGGTTCAAGTGATTCTCCTGCTTCAGCCTCCCAAGTAGCTGGGACCACAGGTGTGTGCTACCATGCCCAGCTAATTTTTTGTATTTTTAGTAGAGACGGGGTTTCACCATGTTGGCCGGGATGGTCTCCATCTCTTGACCTTGTGATCCACCCGACTCAGCCTCCCAAAGTGCTGGGATTACAGGTGTGAGCCACTGCGCCCGGCCAGTGTAAGACTTTTGCCCTCCAGAGCTGGGAAACGACAAATGTGTGCTCTGAAGCCACCGTGTCCGTGGCCATTCATTACGGCAGCAACAGAAGACTGATACAGGCAGCGGCAAGAACAGGCTCACGCCTGTAATCCTGGCACTTTGGGAGGCCGAGGTGGGAGGATCACTTGAGCCCAGGAGTTCAAGACAAGCCCAGGCAACATACTGAGACACTGTCTCTACAAAAAAATATTAAAAAATTAGCCACGTGTAATGGCCTGCACCTGTGTTCCCAGCTACCGCGGAGGCTGAGGCTGCAGGGAGCTGTGCTGGCCCCGCTGCACTCCAGCCGGGCTACAGAGTGACACCCTGTCTCAAAAGGAAAAATCAAAAAGGGCCGCCCACAGGAGCTGTGCTGTCAGGAGAGGGACAGCCGCCCCCAAACCTCAGCCCTGGAGGGCGGGAGCTCGGGGTGAGTGCCCCTATTTCCTCCCATCTGCCCTCCATCTGCTGGTGGTGTCCAGCTCAGCCAGAGGCGGGCAGGTCAGACTCTGTGGATGCAGCCTATGTGGGTCAGCCTCAGGGGACAGAGCCAGGTAGAAGAGTTGGGGGCGGCATTCTAAATAGTCCTCCTTCCTTTATGGCTGGGGAACTGCAGGCTGAGAGTGGCCAAGTCCCTTGCATGCGCCAGGATTTGAATCGGGGCTGTCTGGCTCCTGAGCCCAGCTCTCCGCCCAGACAGGGGAGCAGTGTGTGTCTGCGTGGGAAGCCTGGCCACGTGAGCTCGCGGTGTGTGTGTGTGTGTGTGTGTGTGTGTGTGTGTGTATGTGTGTGTACTCGCTGCTTTGCGCCCACCCTGCCCCCGCGCTCGGCTTTCTGTGGGCGTTCTCTTTTTTCTGATCTGTGTTACCAGCAGCGAGTTTCAAAAGCAGAGAGAGAAATGAAATGACACTTTCACAAAACAGGAACCTCACCCACCATCTCCGCTCGCGTGGTGCCTGTGTCTAATTAGGGGTTGTGGAGTTTGGGGTGTGAACGTGAAGCTGCTGCTCCCTCCACAGGCGGCCGGGGTGGGCGAGGTAGACACCCCAATTCCGGGAGGCGGGGCTCCTCCGGGGGCCCTGGAGACCATGGTAGCGGCCAACGCAAGTTGCAGGAAGGGCTGTGTGCACCCACAGATCTTCCGTGAAGCAGGAGGTTCTGGGGCTGTAGGTCGGTACGACTGCAGTTGGGTTTGTCACGACACTGGGGCTTGAAGGCTGTCCCTTAGCACTCGAAGAGGGGAAAAGAACTCCAACCAGGTGCGACTCCATTTCATCCCGGCAGCAGTCAGGGGGCTCTCATGACGCCTGACTTGCAGGGCACCAGGATCGAGGGCAGCTTCAAAGCCGGGGCTGGGCAGGAGCCCGTCCACCACCGTGGTCCTCACTCCATGCTCAGTCTTTAGCCCCTCCCCGGCTCTGGCTGCTTGCAGCTTGGCCTTTAGCACATGCCAGTCCCTCCAGGGCAGTGCTGTTCCCTGCTAGTCCCTGCTTTCCTGGCTGTCAGCTTGGGCTGCTCTGGGAAAATACCACCCACTGGGCGGCTCAAACAACAGGTGTTTCTTTCTCACGGTTCTGGAGGCTGGAAGTGTGAGAACAGGGTTCCGAAAGCACTGGGCTCTGGTGAGGGCCTGCGTCCTGGCCTGCAGGCGGCACCTTTCCCTGGGTGCTCCCCACCTCTCACCGGTGCATGCCCCTAGGCAGAGGCACTGGGTCTTATCATGACAATAAGCCCATCACAGGGCTCCACCCTCGTGACTTCATCTAACCCAGTCACCTCCCAAAAGCCTCCATCCTAATGACATTCACGGGGGTGGGAAGCGGGTTAGGATTTCCGCTAGGCGACTTGGGGTCACGTCCAGCCCACGACACTAGCCTTGTGCATCCTACTCATTTCAGCCTCCGCTGCATGGCAGGCCACTCCCTGTGGGGAAGACGAGAGTCAGGCTTAGGGCTTTTGGAGCTGGACCACCTGGGTTAGAATCCCAGCTCTGCCACTTGAACTGGATAACTTTGGACAAGCGATGTGAGCATTCTCTGCCTCGGTGCTGCCATCTGTAAATTGGGGATAGAGATAATATCTTCCTCACAGAACTGCTGAAAAGAATGGAATTAAGAAAAGTACATAGAATATACAATCATGGGGGAGGAGAGAGAAGCACTGACCACTGTTTCTCTTTGACCCATTTAACAGACCTCCCTGTAAGGAGGACGTGCCTGTCCCAAAGCTCCTTCACTGACTTGGAGCAGCTGTCGCGAAGCTGCAGTGGTGTGTGATGACCTGTGTAGCACCCATCTCTCCCGCTTGTCCGTGAGCCCCTTGAGGATGAAAGTCACATCTCTTTTGCTCTCCCTGTGTCCCCAATACCTTAGCCTCAGCACCTGCACATAGTAAGGACTCAATTAAAAAGTCTCATAGCTGGGCACAGTGGCTCACACCTGTAATCCCTGCACTTAAGGAGGCTGAGGCAGGTGGATCACTTGAGGCCAGGAGTTTGAGACCAGCCTGGTCAACATGGTGAAACCCCATCTCTACCAAAAATACAAAAATTAGCCAGGCCTGGTGGCAGGTGCCTATAATCCCAGCTGCTTGGGAAGTTGAGGCAGGAGAATTGCTAGAACCCAGGAGGTAGAGGTTGCAGTGAGCCAAGATCGCACCATTGTACTCCAGCCTGGGTGACAGAGCGAGACCCTGTCTCAGGAAAAAAAAAAAAAAGAATGCCAATTACCTAATGAATGCCAAGTGCCAAAGCCTCTGGCTTTCCACTCCTAAAACAGAGCACACAGAGAAAAGTGCGCTGGTGTCAGTGAAGGCAGACTCATGAAGCTAGCCCCTGTTTCCAGCACCCAGGGCCAGAAGTAGAACATGGCTACCTCGAGACCCTCCCTGTGCCCTCTGCCTGAGTGCCCCTTCCCAGCTGTCTTCCCCTCCTCCCCAGGGGCCAACCACTCCCCAGCCCCTTGTGGTAGCCCCTTCCCTGCCTCTTCTTAGAGGTTTTCCACCCGGGCGTGCACCCCTAACACTATGGACTAGTTTTGCCTCATCTAGGAATAGGAAAATGGAATTGGGCCAGGCGTGGTGGCTCACGCCTGTAACCCCAGCACTTTGGGAGGCCAAAGTAGGTGGATCACCTGAGGTCAGGAGTTCGAGAGCAGCCTAGCCAACATTCTGCTATTTTTAGTAGAAACGCTGTCTCTACTAAAGATACAAAATTTAGCTGGATGTGGTGACACATGCCTGTAATCCCAGCTACTCGGGAGGCTGAGGCAGGAAAATCACTTGAACCCAGGAAGTGGCAGAGGTTTCAGTGAGCCGGGATCACACCACTGCACTTCATTCTGGGCAACAGAGTGGGACTCCATCTCAAAAAAAAAAGGAATCATATGGTGCAGTCTTGTTTTTATTATTTTATTTTGTTTTAGATACAGGGTCTCCCCCTGCTGCTCAGGCTAGAGTGCAGTGATGTGATCATAGCTCACTACAGCCTTGAACTCCTGGCTCAACCCGTCTTCCTGCCTCAGCCTCACAGGCACGTGCCATGACACCTGGTCAATCTTTGTATTTTTTGTAGAGGGGATCTTGCTATGTTGCCCAGGCTGGTCTCAAACTCCTGGGCTCAAGCGATGCTCCTACCTCAGCCTCCCAAAGTGCTGGGCTTACAGGCACGAGCCGCTGCATCACGCCCGGCTCTTTGTTGGCGTGAGACCCACACGTGTGTGTCAGTCCTGCGTTCTCTGTCATTGCTGAGGCTCCGTCTGATGGCGTCCTGCGATTCGCTCATCTTTTCACCTGTGGACGGACGTCGGTGGGTCTTTTTATTCTGTTTCCAGTTCCTGGCTGCTGTGGATAATGCAGCCGTGAGCACTCATCTCGGTGTGGCATGTGATTTTGCTTCTCTGGGGGATACCTGCCAAGGAGTGGGATTGCTGGCTCACGGGACAGGATGATCTTCAATTTTAGTGCCTAATGTCGCACTGACTTCCAAAATGACAGAGCAGGCTCAGCGAGAACCCCGGGTCCTAGCAGCGCCACCAGCTCTTGATGGTGTTGGCCTCTAATTTTTGCCCATCTGTCCGGCATGGGTCTCCTCCCCACATGCTGGAATCACCATGGCAGTACCGGGTCGTGCTGGTGAGCTCAGGTCAGGAGCGCAGGTCCTGGGTTAGAGCCCCGGCACTGCCTTTCTTGGTGATACAGCCTTGGGCAGGTTACTTATCCTCTCTGTGCCTCAGTCTCTTCATCTGTAAAGTGGGTGTCTTGGTCCATTCTGGCTTCGATCACAAAAGATCTTGGGCTGGGTAAATTATAAACAATAGAAATGTATTCCTCACAGTTCTGGAGGCTGGCGAGGCCACGTTCTGGGTACCGGCAGATTCCATGTCTGGTGAGGGCCGCTCTTTGCTTCATAGATGGCACTTCCTGTGTCCTCACATGGCGGAAGGCAGAAGGGCAAGGGGACCAGGGTTCCCTTTTCAGCCTCTTTTTTTTTTTTTTTTTTGGAGATGGAATTTTGCTCTTTTGCACAGGCTGGAGTGCAGTGGCGTGATCTCGGCTCACTGCAACCTCCGCCCCCCTACCATGTTCAAACAATTCTCCTGCCTTGGCCTCCTAAGTATCTGGGATTACAGGCGCCCACCACCACACCTGGCTAGTTTTTGTATTTTTAGTACAGACCGGGTTTCGCCATGTTGGCCAGGCTGGTCTTGAACTCCTGACCTCAGGTGATCCACCCACCTTGGCCTCCCAAAGTGTTGTGATTACAGGTGTGAGCCACCGCGCCCGGCCCTTCAGCCTCCTTTGTAGGAGCACTGATCCCATTTGTGAGGGCAGAGCACTGACGATTTAATCATTCCCCCAAAGGCCACAGCTCTTGATACTGTTAATATTAATATTATGTTGGGTGCTAGGCTCCAACGTGTGCATTTTTGCAACACCCTGAACATCCAGACCAGAGCAGTGCGTGTGGTGACTGTACCATCCCCAGGGTGAAGGGCGCTGACATGGGTAAGGAACCTGGTGTACGGCGGGCACTCAGGGAGACTCAGCGTAAACTATTGTTTTTATTTTTATTGTTAGAGATGGGGTCTTGCTCTGTCGCTCAGGCTGGAGTGCAGTGGTGCGATCTCAGCTCACTGCAGCCTTGGCTTCCTGGGCTCAAGTGATCATCCTGCTTCAGCCTCCCGAGTAGCCGGGACCACAGGCATGCACCACCATGTCCCGCTGAGCTTGTCTGTCTATTTTTTAGCAGAGATGGGGTTTTGCTATGTTGCCCCGGCTGGTCTCAAACTTCTGGCCTCACACTCTCCTGCCGTGGCCTCCCAAAGTGCTAAGATTACCACTGTGAGCCACTGTGTACAACCGGCGCTAATGACTTATTTTTAAATATTGTCGCTCTGCCTGGGATGGGGCATTCGCATCTCTGTCCTGCCTGCAGAACTGGGAGCTCCTCAGAGGCTGGAACCTCCCTTCTGCCCAGCACCCCTACATTGTGGGTACTTTGCACTGTGAAGGCTTGTTGAATGAATTACTGACTGACTTGTGCTGGATCCGGAGCCAACAGCCTTAAGACCCAAAGGTTGGTAAGATGAAGTTTAACCTCGATGGGCTGGAGCCTCCCTGGGGGGAACGGGCAGTGCTGGGACCCACCCCCCCGCACAGCCAAAAGCCAAGACTAGGACTGGAGGGGCTGGCGGAGGGCGTGGTGCTGAGAACAGAGCTGGCGTGGCACACACGCTTAACGAATTCCTGTTGGCATCTGGCAGGGTGGTGCTGGCTTAGTGCTTTGCAGAAAGCCTCTCTCTGGGCAAGGAGGGAGGTAGGGGCCGAGGGGACAGCCACATAGCCAGAGGCAAGTGAATCAGACTCTGGGAGATGTGGCTTCTCTTCTTGGCCTATTGTTTCTGGGGGAGCATGGTGGTTCCTCTAAGCTTGCCGTCCAAGCCACTCTGCAGTCTTCTCCGCCAGGTCTGTGACCCCCAGGGACTGACCCCGGTCCCCTTGTTCTCTGGCTCCTGGTTGGGTTTGGCCAATGGGAGTTCCATCAGGGGACTGGAGAGTGGGAGGAGAGAACCCAAGGCCAGGGAGGAAAGTCACTTTCTCAACAACAAAATCATCTAGTGGCAGAGCTGGGACATGATCCCCAAACCCCGACACAGATTGTGTGTGTATGTGTGTGTGTGTCTGTCTGTGTGTGTGTGAATATACATAGTATAAAATTCTCCGTCTTAAGCATCTGAAAGTCTACAGCTCAGTGACATCAGGCGCCTCCACCATGTATGTGGGGACTTCTGGATCTTCACGAGCTAGCTCCAGAGCACATTCATGGGCCCCGAAGAAGAAACCAAACCTGCCGACTCTTGATCTTGGAGTTTCCAGCCTCCAGAACTGTAAGAAAATAAATGTGTGTTGTTGAAGCCACACAGCCCGTGGTACTTCGTTACGGCAGCCCAAGCTGATGAATACACCTGGTGGCAGCCACGTGTGTGCACCGTGGAAACCGGTCTCTCCGCCTCAATAAAGCCTTGAGAAGCCTGCAGCCCCGGCCGACACCCCGATTGTACCCCCGTGAGACACCCCAAAGCAGAGCCACCCGGCCAACTGCTCTCCAATCCCTGACCCACAGAAGCTGTGAGATCACACGTGTTTATGGTTGGTTTTAGGATATTTTGTTACACGGCAGTCGATAACTAATACACCCGCCAAGAAGCAGCCGTGCAGTCATCCAGCTCCCAGGCTTGGTTTGACCCGGCCCAGGAGGGGCTGTTTCCCTCTCCCTCCTGAAGCAGAGGAAGTTCTGTGCTGTGGAATGTCAGCTCTGGCTTTCCCAGAGCTCTGACCCATGGGACGTAGGAGGTGGGTGGAGCTAGCACGGTCCCATGTGACTCACCGTCCAGCTGTGTTTGATGTGAGGCCATGGCCAGCTCAGTGGCCCATCCCCTCGTTTGTCCCTTTGCTCTCACTCTTGCTGTCCTAAGCTCGAACCCCGTTAGAATAGCATTCGCCAGGAAGCCCTGCCTTGGCCTCTGTGCTCCAGGTAACCCGGGTTGAAACAAAGAGCTGTCAGTCAAGGAGCCCCACCTTCTCCTGATCAAGAGTTGACCTGAGGGAGGCCAGCAGCCTCGCTTATCCCAGACTCTGAATCTGGGAGAATGTGAAGAAATAGCAGGGAGATGATTCATGCCACAGGCGGTGCTCAGGCGAGCCCGGCTGAGCTGTTCTGCCGTTTTCCTGAGTCATCCCCTTCCCCAAACCCCCTTTGTGCCTGAGTCTTGGACTTGGTTTCTCTTGCTTGCAGCCAAAGATCTCCAACTCAGAGAGATACAGATTCTAGCTGTTATTTTTGCTTTTTAATTCAATGACTGATTTATGCTCGGCATATAGTTGATGTTCAACAAACACTTGTCAACTCTGAGTGGATAACATGCCCAGCGTTCCGCGGGAGGCTCCCAGGCAGATGGGCACTTAATCAGGATGACTTTTTTTTTTTTCTCAGGCCTATTTTTAAAGTTCTACAAGGAAAGACACTCTAAAAATTTCCCTTAGCAACTTTTCTAAACGTCTAGCAACACGATGCCATGGATCTCTTTCTCACACCCAGACCGGTTTGTGCCTGCTGCAGCTGAAGCGCTCTTGTCCCTCTCCTTGCTTTTTGTCTGTTTCATTCTTGTTTCTCATTGCACAGGTACCTGTTGTATAGTAGCTCTTCACCACGTCCTGCAGGGAGAACACAAATGACAGATGCCCCTTTGCCCTTGAGGAGAGACGGTCGGCTGGAAGTCAAGGGGCCTGAGTTTTTGTCCCTTCCCGTTACTGGGCATCAGTTTCCCCACTTAGGAAATGAGGCTTTGTGCTAGACTGGACACAGCCAGGAGCTTTAATCCTGCGCCAATTCCTAGACTGCGTGAAGGTCTAGGCTGAGGATCCTCAGGCAACGCTCAAGCTCAATGGGAGTGAGAGCTGGGATTGATTTCTGATGTCTACCTGGGTGTCAGCTGGGAAACTGCTCTGCAGTCGCCAACCCTGAGCTTGGCCATCTCAGAGTTTCCTGCAGGGTTCAGCAGTCTCTGACCTGGGGAAACTCAATGGGAGCCACGTGGAGTATTCATTCGCAGACATCAAGTAGGTGGCTCTTGCAGCCAAGATTCACGGAGAGTTCTGAGCATTCCAAGGTGTGGGAAGAGGTGTTAGAAGAGGGTGGTCCCAGCCGACCCCCTCCTCCCCTAAGGTACTAGAGTCTTTGGGTCTCGGACCTGGGCCCCCTTACTTGGAGGAATTGAAGTATCTTACTCTTCCCAGATTCTGAGCTTTGGGGGATGAGATTTGGGATGAGCCTCCGCTGGCAGACGGAAAGGGTCTGTTGGCAATAATGATATCACAGCAGTAGACCACCTAGGGCTGAGCACTCACCACGGGCCCGGTGTGACAAGGGCTACCTCCGGGACGCCCCTAGGAGCTGGTGCTACCCTTGCCCCCTGCAGTCGGATCCCCAAAAGACAGCCCAAGCAACACTGGCCGTCATCCATCAGACCACGTGCAGCCTTGCTTTCAATTTCCAGTGGCACTCATTGCTTCTAGAAGAAATTTACACACAGGGCCAGGCACAGTGGCTCATGCCTGTAATCCCAGCACTTTGGAAGGCCAAGGCTGGAGGATCACAAGGTCAGAAGAACGAGACCATCCTGGCCAACATGGTGAAACCCCGTCTCTACTAAAAATACAAAAATTAGCTGGGCGTGGTGGTGCATGCCTGCAATCCCAGCTACTTGGGAGGCTGAGGCAGAAGAATCGCTTCAACCCAGGAGGCAGAGGTTTTGCAGTAAGCCAAGACCACGCCACTGCATTCCAGCCTGGCAACAGAGTGAGACTGTCTCAAAAAAATAAAGAAATCTGCAAGCATTACCATGACTTTCAAGGCCCCGCCCCCTCCAACCTCTCTTCTCTCCCCCCTGCTCCGTCCCAGCTGCTTTCCCTCTGTCCTTCCGACTCACTGGCTTGGTCTGCCTCGGGGCTCCCCTGCCTTGCCTGGAGCACGTTTTCCCCAGGTGTCTGCATGGCTTGCTCTTCCTCACCTTCACTTCTGTCTTCATTCTTCTAAACACCAGTCGGCAGCACCAGCTCCCAGGGGCGTCCTGGAGATCCCTACAACAAAATACTACAGACTAGGTGGCCCATAAACAACAGAAATTTATTCGTCGCAGTTTTGGAGGCCGGGGAGTCCAAGATCGAGGCAGATGGGTGTCTGGGGAGGGTTTGTTTTCTGGCTGATAGATGGCCATCTTCCCGTGGTGTCCTCGCGCAGTGGAAGGGACAGGATCTCGTGAAGGCCTCTGTTATAAGGGCACAAATCCCATTCATGAGGGCCCCACCCTCATGACTGAATCACGACCCCCAAAGGTGCCATCTCCTAAACCCATCAACTTAGGACTTGGGATTTCAACATACGATTCTTGGGGCTGGGGAACAAACATTAGACCGTAACGGCAAAACATGATGGTGCAGCGGACGTCATTGGCGGCTTTGTTGTGATGAAATGTGGCTTCTTCACACCCACTGTCCAGACGAGGACACGGAGGCCCCGGGATGCCCACCTGGGAGTGAAGGAGTGTGGGCACTGGGCGGGGCAGGTCTCCTGTAGATGCCCGTGGAGACTCCCCATCGTTTCCTGGAGGCCAGCTCTTGCTGCACGCGAACCAGCTACCGCAGCCAGAGCCTCAGGTGCCAGCGCCCCCCTGGGGCATCTGGGAAGCACCACAGATCAGGACCGGCATGCAGGGAAGACACAGCCCCAGGCCAGGACCGTCTCTATTTACTACCCTATGAATCACGGCTTGGCTTTTCCCAGCAATCCTCTGGGCAGCTAACAGATTTTTATCTTTAGTGGCTGAGCTGGAAGGCACCTGGCTGTGGACAGGTAGACGCCCAACACGGCTCCTTTCTGCTGGGGCCCTGGGACAAAGGAGGGTGTGGTGAGGAGGTCAGGCGGTTCCCCGTAATCAGTGTCCTGAGGCTAAGCCCCCCCAGGAGCTCGAGACCAGAAAACAAAGACAGGTGGACAGAGAGCAGGAAGCACCCTTCGGGGCCTGACTCCAGGCATCCAGGAAGCTGGGGGCTTCCAGGCTCTAAAGCTGTGACTCCCAAACCCATGATCAAGGCTGCTTTCCATCCTCTTGACTCCAGTGAATAAGAACAAGACTGGGGAGACTACAGCACAGTTGTTAAAAGCAAAATCGCTGCTCTGGAGCTGCGTGACCTCAGGCAAGTCACTTCACCTCTCTGAGCCTCTTTTTCCTCATCTGTAAAGTGAAGTTAATAATAGTAGCCATGTGGGCCGGGGCAGTGGCTCACACCTGTAATCCCAGCACAGTGGGAGGCCAAGCTGGACGAATCACTTGAGGCCAGGAATTCGAGACCAGCCTGACCAACATGCTGAAACCCCATCTCTGCTACAAATTACAATAATTCCTGGGCGTGGTGGTGTGCACCTGCGATCCCAGCTTCTTGGGAAGCTGAGGCAGGAGAATCACTTGAACCTGGGAGGTGGAGGCTGCAGTGAGCCAAGATCTCACCATTGCATTCCAGCCTGGGTGACAGCAAGACTCTGTTTCAAAATAATAATAACAATAGCCATTTGAATGGATTGTTATGAAAATTAAATGAGTTGATATAAATTAAATGGGTTAAAAAAAAAGTAGTGCCGGGTATATAGTATGTTATAAAATCTAGCTGTGATCATATGTCTATATATGTGAAGAGAAAAAAGATGGGAAGGAAATACACTAAAATGTCCGTATGAAACCGCCTTTGCAAAATGATGACCGAGACAGCAAAAGAGCTAACTTAGCCGACTCCATCCTGCTTCTAACCTCCAAGCTGTCCTTGTTCATTCCTGGGCTTAGGCTGAACTAACTTTGGGAGGAATTTAGTTTATGATTCATAGCTAAAAACAAGGATGGTAGCAGCCCTTTTCCGAAGCAGACCTCCTTCTTGCCTGGGGACTAGATTGCCTTTGTAGAACTCACTTTAGCCACAGAATTAGAAATTATGGTTTAGGGGCCAGGCGTGGTGGCTCACACCTGTAATCGCTGCAATCACCTGAGGTCGGGAGTTCGAGAGCAGCCTGACCAACATGGAGAAATCCCGTTTGTAGTTAAAAAAAAAAAAAAAAATTAGCTGGACATACCGGCACATGCCTATAATCCCAGCTACTCTGGAGGCTGAGGCAGGAGAATCGCTTGAACCTGGGAGGTGGAGGTTGCAGTGAGCCGGGATCGTGCCCGAAGAGCTTCTCTTCCAGTCCTGTTCATCTGGGCGTTGGCTGCATGGATGTGCTCACCTTTGGAAATGCATTGCTCTGTGCACTTGTGATCTATGCACTTTTTTTTTTGAGATGGAGTGTCACTCTCACCCAGGCTGGAGTGCAGTGGCTTGATCTCGTCTCACTGTAACCTCTACCTCCCAGGTTCAAGTGATTCTCACGCCTCAGCCTCCCGAGTAGCTAGGACTACAGGCATGTGCCACCACACCTGGCTAATTTTTGTATTTTTATTAGAGTTGGGGTTTCCCCATGTTGATCAGGCTGGTCTTAAACTCCTGACCTCAAGTGATCCTCCCAACCTCAGCCTCCCAAAGTACTGGGATTCTAGGGGTGCGCCACTGCACCCAGCCTTTATTTTGTATTTTAGTAAAAATACTGGAGATGAAAGAGAGATACAAGATCACGGCAGTCCTGTCTTCTTCCACCGGACATTACTGTGTCTGCCTGAAATGTCGAATCGGCAGCAGCCCTTCTGACTGGGGCACAGAGCAAAGTGAGCAGAGCAGAAAAATGGAAGGATCCTGGATTCTTGGTGAGGTTGACACACTCATGAGGTGAGTCTTGGTCCCCTCCCCTTGAATGCGGTTGGACTGCTGTGACGGCCTCAGCCACTGGGGGTGGTGGAAGTGGCTACAAGAGTGCTGAGGCTTGGTCATTAAAAGTGATATGGCTGGGCGAGGTGGTTCCTGCTGTAATCCCAGCACTTTGGGAGGCTGAGGCAGGTAGATCACTTGAGGTCAGGAGTTCAAGACCAGCCTAGTCAACATGGTGAAACCTTGTCTCTACTAAAAATACAAAAATCAGCCAGGTGTGGTGGCACATGTCTGTAATCCCAGGGGTGGTGGCACACGTCTGTAATCCCACATGTCTGTAATTGCCTCCAGAGGCTGAGGCAAGAGAATTGCTTGAGCCCAGGAGGTGGAGGTTGCAGTGAGCCGAGATTGCAGCACTGCACTCCAGCCTGGGCCATAGTGTGAGTGAGACTCCATCTCAAAAAAAAAGTGATATGGCCTCTCCTTGCCTCTCTTGGGACAAACCTAGGGGATCCCGGCCATGAACTGCAGGAAAGACGTCTAGCTTTCTTGAAGCCGCCATGCTGAAATGAACCCACGAGCAAGAGAGCGACGCCCGAGGAGCACTTGCTGTTTGAGTCTGCCCAGCTCAGGCGTCAGGCTGTAAATGGGAAGGCAGCGCCGGCCCTCCACCTGCAGCCTCCAAGAGAACCAGAGCTCAAACCGCCCTGTGGAGCCACTCCCAAAATCTCACCCCAGAAGCCTTGAGATAGGGAATGATTCTTGCTGCTTCAAGTCTCCAAGTTTGGGGGTGATACACGCCAGCTTCTTTCTGAGCATTCGTCATATGAAGTAATAGGTCTCCCTCAGTGCTTAAGCCAGAGGCCGGTGAACATTCCTGTAAAGGTCGGATATGGAATATTTTAGGCGTTCCAGATAACACGGTCTCTACTGCAGCCACGCAGCTTGCCGTCGTGGCAGGAACGCAGCCATTGGCCATGGCGATGGATGGACGTGACTGTGTTCCTATGAACCTTCATTGACAGAAACAAGGAGCCAGACCATGAGCAGCAGTTTGCTGACCCCTGGTTTAAGCCATTTTTGAGTTAAGTTTTCTGTTACTTGCAGCCCAAAACGTACTCACAGTTACGACTATCCAGTCAGAGAGCTGCAGGCAAAGGACAACCACAAAAGGCTCTGGGTGTGTGCAGAATTCTCTCTCTGGGTGTGTGCAGAATTCTCTCTCACGGTGTGTGCAGAATTCTCTGGGTGTGTGCAGAGTTCTCTGGGTCTGTGCAGAGTTCTCTGGGTGTGTGCAGAATTCTCTCTCTGGGTGTGTGCAGAATTCTCTGGGTGTGTGCAGAGTTCTCTGGGTGTGTGCAGAGTTCTCTCTCTGGGCGTATGCAGAGTTCTCTGGGTGTGTGCAGAGTTCTCTCTCTGGGTGTGTGCAGAGTTCTCTGGGTGTGTGCAGAGTTCTCTGGGTGCGTGCATGGGCTTTGGAGTGTGTGTGAGCTCTGGGGTATGTACCTGGGCTCTGGGTTGTGTGCACAGGTCTTGGTGTGTGTGCATAGGCATGGGAGCTGTGTATAGGTCTTGGGATGTGTGCGTCAGCTCTGGAGGTGTGCATGCATGACCTTTGGGGGTGCGTGCTTAGGTTTCTGGTTATGTGCATGGGCTCAGTTGGATGCGCAGGTCTTGGTGTGTGTGCATAGCTGTGGAGTCGTGCACAGGTCTGAGGGTATATGCATGGGCTCTAGGGCATGTGCACAGTCTGAAAATGTGTGTGCAAGTCAGGATGTGTACACAGGTCTGTGTGTGTATGTGAGCTCTGGGTGATGTGCATGAGCACACAGGTCTGAGTGTGTCGTGTGGGCTGTATGAGGTATGCACAGATTTGGGGTGTACCTGGGTTCTGGGCATATATGCATGAGCACGCAGCTCTAGCGCTATGTGAATGGGCTCTGGGATGTATGCACAGGTCTGTGTGTGTGAGAGCTCTGGGATGTATGCACAGGCTCTGGGGGTATGTACACAGGTCTGTGTGTGTGTGAGAGCTCAGGGGGTATATACACAGGTCTGTGTGTGTGAGAGCTCTGGGGTGTGCGCACAGGTGTGTGTGTGTGTGTGTGTGTGTGTGAGATTTGGGGTGCATGCACAGGCTCTGGGGGTATGTACACAGGTCTGTGTGTGTGAAAGCTCTGGGATATATGCACAGGTCTGTGTGCGTGTTTGTGTGTGTGTGATGTCTGGGGTGTATGCATAGGCTCTGGGGGTATGTACACAGGTCTGTGTGTGTGAGAGCTCTGGGGTGTGTGCACAGGTTCTAGGGGTATGTACACAGGTCTGTGTGTGTGTGTGTGTGAGGGCTCTGGAGTGTGTGCACAGGCTCTAGGGGTATGTACACAGGTCTGTGTGTGTGTGGGTGTGTGTGTGTGTGTGTGTGCGCTCGCAGGTATGGGCACGGATTCTGGGGATGCGAGCATGAGCCCTGGGCTGACCCCACCCACCCACCATCTTGTCTGCTGAGACAAGAAGGGCTGGGCTGTTGGTTCGTGAAGGTCTCTTGGGCATCTCTTCTCAAGCCATCCCCAGCCCCTGTGCATCCTCCCCCTTCTCCTCCTCCTCCCCCTCCTCCTCCTCCCCCTCCTCCTCTTCCTCCTTCTCCCCCTCCCCCTCCTCCTCCTCCTCTTCCTCCTCTTCCTCCTCCTCCTCCCCCACCTCCCCCTCCTTCTCCTCCTCCTCCTCCTCCTCCTCCTCCTCCTCCTCCTTGCAGGCTCCAGGTTCTCTGGAATCCAACTAACTGGATCCTCAGCTAGCCAGGCAGGCAGGAATGTGGGGGCCTCCTCTCAAACAAGGACCTAAAGACTAAGCTGGGTGTGGGACAGGCCTGTGCAAAGAGAGGAGAGGGAGGAAGGCCCAGGGCATGCTGGAAGAGTGTCCTCCTCGCCCCAGCCTCTCTCTTCCCACCTCACACAGCCTGGGGGAGACTGGCTTCACTCACAGCAATGATCATTTGCTGAGAGCTCAGCATTTGCAAGCAGGTGATGGGGAGGACTCTCGGTGCTGGACGCCTGTTAGCCCCATTTCATGGAGGAGGGAACAGGTGAACAGAGAGAGAAGTCACTGTCCTGGGGACACACAGTAGGAGGCAGGATTCCCACCCAGGCTGGCTGTCCCCATGCTGAGATGTAGGATGAATGAGTCCTCAGGCAAAGCCAGAGCGGACCCAGCTGAACTGCGCAGCCCCTGGCAAGGCCATGAGTCTCTCCTGCTGGGGCCCCCTGCCCTTCCCGCCCAGATGGGTCCGCCCCAGGCCAGCAGGGTGGTGGGGGCTGATGCCAGCGCCCCTGCTGCTTCCTGCCTGCCTGCTCATCTTGTTTGTTCCAATTACGTCAAGTAAGTCATTACAATTTTATGTTTTTAGATTAACATTTTTGCTCAAGGGCACAGTAATTAGCAAGCGGCTGGGAGTTGAACGATTCTGAGCAATAGCAATGCAAAGTTTTTCCCAGTAAATCTTTGGAATAGCCTAGAGGCTTCTGAGCTGCCCAGGCAGCCCCTGCTCCATGAGAGGGAGGTTTGCACAGGACATACAGGCTGGGTGAGAACAGAAGGGCCCGGCGGCCCTGTCTACCAGCCCAGGGCAGTGTGTGGCCGCGTAGCGGAGGGGCTCCGCATAGCGGAGGGGCTCCCCATGGCCGGGACCCCCCCATCTCATCCGTCCCTGGGAGTCCCTGCTGGGGAACTGCTCTCCCCTTCCACCCTTTTTCCAGGCACTTTATCTGTTTTGTCCAGGGCCTAGAATTGTGCGTGGCAAACACACAGTAAGCGCCCAGTAAATGCTTACTAATTAAATGAATGGAGTGGTTGCAAACTGGGGCTCAGAGGCAAATTCAGCCCTTGATATGTTGAACTGAGCCCCACAATCTATTTTATATATATTTTTTGAGACACAGTCTTGCTCTGTTCCCCAAGCTGGAGTGCAGGGGTGCGATCTCGGCTCACTGCAACCTCCGCCTCCCAGGTTCAAGTGATTGTCCTGCCTCAGCCTCCCGAGTAGCTCAGATTACAGGTATGCACGCCACGCTTGGCTGATCTTTGTAATTTTAGTAGAGACAGGGTTTCACCATGTTGGCCAGGCTGGTCTCGAACTCTTGACCTCAAATGATCTGCCCGCCTCGGCCTCCCAAAGTGCTGGGATTACAGGTGTGAGCCACCACGCCCGGCCTATTTTATACCATTTGAATGAGCTGTCACCATTTAACAAGGAGGAAGTTTTGCACCTAAACTTCCAGCTTTTCTGGGAAACTCAGGGATTCTGCCACGTTGGTCTGTATTCCTGTTATAAGAAAGGAGTTCCAATTCAGACCCCATGAGAGGGTTCTTGGATCTCGCGCAAGAAAGAGTTCAAGGTGAGTCCCCCGTTCGAAGCAAAAGCAAGTTTATCAGGAAAGTAGTGAACAACAGCATGGTCACTCCACAGCAGAGCATCCTGAGGGCCGCTGGGGGCCCATCTTCAGGGTTCTTTCTTGATGATATGCTAAACAAAGGGTGCAGGATTCCTGCCTCCCCTTTTTAGACCATACAGGGTCACTTCCTGACGTTGCCATGGCATCTGTAAACTGTCACGGCGCTGGTGGGAGGGCGGCAGTGAGGACGGCCAGAGGTCACTCTCGTCGCCATCTTGGTTTTGGTGGGGTTTGGCAGGCTTGTTTACTGCAATCTGTTTCATCAGCAAGGTTGCTATCTTTATGACCTGCATCTTGTGCTGACCTCACATCTCATCCTGTGACTTAGAATGCCTTCACCGCCTGGGAACGCGGCCCCGTAGGTCTCAGCCTCGTTTTACCCAGCTCCTGTTCGAGATGGAGTTGCCCTGGTTCACACGCCTCTGACATTCCCATGTGGCTATAATTGCTGGAGGCAAAACGTGACTACAACCTCTGGACGTTTCCCGTCTGACCCAGTGAGACTTAGGTTCGGTGCCTTGGTTGACAGAGGCTCGTTCTAGCAGCCTTACACAACAGAGTCTCTTCCGTGTACAAGAGCTCATGGTCAGGGTGGGCATTTGGGTACAGCAGGGTTCCTGCCATCCTGGGGTCCCACCGTGCCCCAGAGCTCCAAAGCTGCAATGGATTCTACTTGGTGGAAAAGAAAGGGACCCAGGAGCACACAGGGGAGGCTGGGAAGGTCAGGCCTGCGAGGGGCCATGTCACTTCACTCGCTCCCATTGGCCAGAGCTCAGCCCATGGCCGCTGCTAACTGCACAGGAGGCTGGGAAAGTCTCTTGGTGGAAGTGAGTGGTCTCTGCCCATAGCCAGCGTCTCGCCCGGCCCAGGAAGCCGTCATCTCCTCCTGGGCTAACCGCCTGGCTCTTTCATCGTTACGCATATTTTCCCCCACCCCCAGATCTATTGTTTTTGCCATAAAATTGATATCCGGAACTCTTCCTGGCTGAGGTTTTGCAGCTCAAAGCCCGGATTCTTGGAATCTGAAAGCACAGGCTTGTGAAACGAGTAACATTTGTGACGCTTTCCTATCCACTTTCCCCCGGGGCAGTGGGCGCTAGGAGGTCTAGTTTGGCAGAAGGCACGGGGAAGGGGGCAAATCATTCCCGGGATCAAAAGGGCACTGGTTAGAAACAGCACCCCGAGACATGATAACACGGCAGAAAGTGCAACGTGGCGCGTCCTGACCTAGAATTCCACTCCTAGGTATTCGCCCCCGGGACCCAAAGACATGTGCTCTGCGTTAGAGAAGACAAACGCTCCTAGCAGCTTTATTCATAACAGCTAAAAACTGGCAACAGCCCAAATGTCTGTCAGTCGGTGAATGATAAATTGTTGTGTAGCCACGCCACGGAGTCCCACGCAGCGCTAGGAAGGGGTCAACTATTGGTGTATACAGCACCATGGGCGACTCCAAAGCCACCATATGGAGGCACCGGCTGGCAAGAAAGGCTCTTCTCTCCAAAGGCTGGGTCAGCCCGGACGCCGAGGCTCACACCTGCAATCTCAGCACTTCAGAAGGCTGAGGCAGGTGGATCACCTAAGGTCAGGAGTTCAAGACCAGTCTGGTCAATAAGGTAAAAGCCCGTCTCCACTAAAAATACAAAAATTAGCCAGGCGTGGTGGTGGGCGCCTGTAATCCCAGCTACCTGGGAGGCTGAGGCAAAAGAATCTCTTGAACCCAGAAGGCGGAGGTTGCAGTAAGCCGAAATCCCACCACTGCACTCCAGCCTGGGCGACAGAGCGAGACTCTGTCTAAAAAAAAAAAAACCACCAAAAAAACAAAGGGCCAGGTCAAACATCTTTGGCTTTGCGGGCCTCCAGTCTCTTTCTCAGCCTCTCAACTCTACCTACGTAGCATGAAAGCAGCCATACCCAATACGTAGGTGAATGAACATGGCTGTGTTCTAATAAAACTTTATTTATGGACGGGTACAGCAACTCACACCTGTAATCCCAGCACTTTGGGAGGCCAAGGTGGGAGGATTGCTTGAGCCCAGGAGTTTGAGACCAGCCTGGATAACACAGAGACCCTGTCTCTACCAAAAAAAACTTAGCCAGTCTTGGTGGCACATGCCTCCAGTCCCAGGGGCTCAGCAGGCTGAGGCAGGATTGCTTGAGCCCAGGAGGTCACGGCTGCAGTGAGTCTTGTTCACGCCATTGTCCTCCAGGAAAGGAGAGCGGATTCTGATGGAAGTGAGTGTCCATAAATAAAGTTTTGCTTGTTTGTTTTGAGACAGGGTCTTACTTTGGGTGTCAAAGTAAGCAAAACGAACAAGCAAAACTATTTATGGACACTAACATTTAAATCTCATATAATTTTTATGTGTCATGAAATATTCTTCTTTTGTTTTTTCAACCACTGCAAAATGGAAAAGCCCAGCTGCACTCGTTCGCTGCTGGCGGGAATGCAGAATGGCAAACAATGGTGGAAGACAGGTGGTTTCTTAGAAAGCTGACCACAGTCTTACGGTGCTGTCCGGCAGTCACGCTTCCAGGTATTTACCCAAGTGATCTGGAAACTTACGTCCATGCAGAAACCTGCACATGAACGTTCATAGCGGCTGCGGTCATAATCACCCTAAACTGGAAGCCAGCAAGACGCTCTTCCATGGGCGAATAGGGTTGGGGCCCAGTGGCTCACACCTGTAATCCCTGCATTTTGGGAGGCTGAGGCAGGAGGATCCCTTCAGACCAGGAGTTTGAGACCAGGTGGGGCAACACAGTGCGACCCTGTCTCTATTTTTTAAAAAAATAAAAGGTGGCTGAGTGCAGTGGCTCACGCCTGTAATCCCAGCACTTTGGGCGGCTGAGGCAGGTGGATCACTTGAGGCCAGGAGTTCAAGACCAGACTGGGCAACATGGCGAAACCCTGCCCCTACTAAAATACAAAAATTAGCTGGAAGTGGTGGTGCACACTTATAATCCCAGCTACTTCGGAGGCTGAGGCAGGAGAATTGCTTGAACCCGGGAGGCAGAGGTTGCCGTGAGCCGAGATCGCACCACTGCACTCCAGCCTGGGCGACAGAGCAAGGCTCCCTCTCAAAAATAAATAATTTTTTCTAAAAAGGTGAATGGATAAACTGTGGCACCTCCAGTGGACTATTACTTAGTGCCAAAAAAGATGTGAGCTATCAAGCCCCACACAGACATGGAAGAAACTTCAATGCATATTACTAAGTGAAAGAAGCTATTCTGAAAGGCTGCGTGCTATGATTCTAGCTACGTGACATCCTGGAAAAGGCAAAACTACAGAGACAGTAGAGGGATCAGTGGCTGCTGGGGGGCCGGGGCAGGGGGAGAGAGGGATGAAAAGAGGGAGCCCAGGGGACTTTTAGGGCAGTGAATCTGTCATGAGACATTTCTTTCTTTCTTTTTTTGAGGTGGGATTCTTGCTCTGTCACCCAGGCTGGAGTGCAGTGGCACAGTCTCAGCTCACTGCAACCTCCACTTCCTGGGTTCAAGCCATTCTCCTGCCTCAGCCTTCTGAGTAGCTGGGACCACAGGCACATGGCACCATGCCCACTAATTTTTGTATTTTTAGTAGAGATGGGATTTCACCATGTTGGTCAGGCTGGTCTCGAACTTCTGACCTTGTGATCTGCCCACCTCAGCCTCCCAAAGTGCTGGGATTACAGGCGTGAGCCACCACACCCGGCCAAAACGTTTCTTAAAACCTATAGAACCCTACAACTCCAAGAGTGACCCCCACTGTAGACTATGGACTATAGTGTCTCAGTATTGAGTCATTATTGTAACAAGCGTTATCACATGAACGCAAGATATGGTACGCCAGGGGTGGGAAGTGTGTGTGCGTGTGCAATTCTCTATCCTGTCTACGCAATTGTTCTATAAACATATTTTAAAAAGTCTATTCATTATTTTTTAAAATACAAAAAAGTGAAAAGCATTCTTCGCTTGCAGGTCCTAAAAAGCAGGCAGCAGGCCAGATCTGGCCGCGGGGACGTGTGTTTTGCTGAGCCCTGTGAACGGGGAAGGAAGCCAGGCCTAGAGAGCTCACAGTGCAGGATTCCATCGAGCGAACTCTGAAAAGATGAAGCTGCCCTCACAGTGTCAGGCTGACTGAGGGCGGGGTGGGAGCCATGGCTGGGGAAGGAGCTTTGGGATGAGAAAAAAGTCCTCCGTGTTAATGGGGTGACGGCTGCATGATACAAGTTTGGCAAAAGTCCCCAGGGCTGGGCACGGGGGCTCACACCTGTGATTTCAATGCCTTGGGAGCCTGAGGTGGGAGATTTGCTTTAGCCCAAAAGTTCAAAGCCAGCCTGGGCAACACAGCAAGACCCCATTTCTAAAAAAAAAGAAAATTAAAAATGAGCTGAGTGTGGTGGTGCACGTCTGCCGTGCCAGCCGCTTGGGAGGCTGAGGGGGGAGGATTGCTGTCATCTTGGCGTTCGAGGCTGCAGTGAATTATGATCGTGTCACTTCACTCCAGCCTGGGCCACAGAGTGAGACCCTGTTTCTAAAAACATACATACATAAAAAAATTTTTTTAAGTCTTTGAATTGTATATTTAACATGTCTACGCTTCATTAAAACATGTCATGAGATCCTCTTCCCTCCCCCCCAACCCCCCCATTGTCAGCTTCCCGAGGTCAGGGCTGTGCCCATCCCTTTCAGGGGAGAACAGAGGAGAGCTGGGTGCCTGTCTACTGAGTGCATGAAATGAAATGAAGCTGGCAGGGCGGGGCGGATGGAACGGGGCTGGACCAGTCTCCCCCAGGAGACTTCTGAGCTGGGACCTGCTGGATGAGTCAGGCTCGCCAGGAGCAGAGGAGGAAATGGCCGGGGCAGAGGCTGGGCGGGAGGAAGGGGCTGTGGCTTTGAGGAAGCAGCTGGGTGTGACCGGACTGGGAAGGTCAGCAGGGCCTGGGCCCCTGGGGGTGGGCTGTGTGTGGTCACAGACCTATTGTATTAAGTGTCCACCCTGCAGGCTGGCTCTTCCCCGCTGGCTGCTGGAGGTGGTGGCCTCTGGCCCTTGGGGTGCAGAGGTTGGAGGGAGAAGTCTTCAAGTCCAGGAGACAGGCTTTGGGGCAACCTGACCCCCAGTGAAGGAGTTGTCCCCGCCCAGCACAGAGGAGGGGGAGTGTGGAGGGCAGAAGTTTGCCAACCAAGACAAGAGCGGGTTTGGAAGCGTTTCTGTAAAGGCAGGCATTTGGGCGACACGTCAGTTTACTATCGCTGCTGGAACAAATCACCACAAATGCAACACAAAATTGTTCTCTCCCAGTTCTGGAGGGCAGAAGGTCCCAATGCAACTTGTGGGGCTGAGGTCAGGGCATTGGCAGGGCTGGTTTCTTCTGGAGGGTCCGGGGGGACTCACCCCCTTTCCTCCTGCAGCTTCTAGAGGCCGCCACAGTCCTGGCTGGTGGCCGAATCCCCCGACCTCCGTCCTGGCTGGTGGCGGAATCCCCCGACCTCCATTTCCACTGTCTCCCTCTCTTCCACCCTCTGCTGCTCTAACCCTCCCGCCACCCTCTTCCAAGGATCCTCGTGATGACACTGAGCCCCCGATCATCCGAGATAATCTCCCCATCTCAAAACCCATAACTTCATTCCACCTGCAGGGACCTCTGCACCATGGGTTGAACGGTGTCTCCCACCCCAGACTCGTATCCTAAAGCCCTCACCCCCACCTGACCCTCAGCATCTCACAGCGGGACCGTCTTCGAAGGCAGACTCTCTAAAGAGGTGAATACGTTGAAATGGGTTTGTCAGGATGGGGCCTAATCCGATAGGCCTGGTGTCTTTTTTTTTGAGTCAGGGTCTCCGCGGTCCAGGCTGGAGCGCAGTGGCACCATCATGGCTCACTGCAGCCTCGAACTCCCAGGTTCAAGCATTCCTCCTACCTCAGCCTCCTGAATAGCTGGGGACTGTAAGCGCACACTAACACATCTGACTAAGTAAATAAAAAATGTAAAGAGATGGGATCTTGCTACGTTGCCCAGGCTAGTCTTGAACTTCTGGGCTCAAGTGATCCTCCCACCTTAGCCTCCCAAAGTGCTGGCATTACAGGCATGTGCCATCATGCCCCACTTTGGTGTCCTTATAAGAGGAGGAGATTGGGACATAGCCATACCCAGAAAAGTCCGTGTGAAGACACAGGGAGAAGACAGCTATCTGCAAGCCACGGAGAGAGGCCACGGAGAGAGGCCACGGAGAGAGGCCACGGAGAGAGGCCTGCTGACACCTTGAGCTTAGACTTCCAGACTCAGACGGTGAGGAAGGCGTTCCCCACCCACTCTAGCCCCACCCCCTGGCCTGCGCTGCTTTGTCACAGTGACCCTGGCAATGCACTGCCCTATGGATGGTGGCATGTTCTCAGGTTCTGGGGAGTGGGAGGTGGACATCTTTTGGGGGCTGTTACTCTGCCCACCGCAGGTGTGTTCCGTGGAGGTGGGTGCCCATCCCTCCTAGTCCCCCAGGGGAAATGGCAGAGCCAGGGGCTGGGGGAGGAACAGCTGGCTGAGCCCTTGGGGATGCTGGACCCAGGTACCAGCCACGGCGCCTCGGCAGACCATCACGGGGCTGTCATCAATGTTCCAGTTCTCCTTTTCTGGGTACTTCCCGAGCCTTGGTGGGTAGGGGGCACTGCGTGAGTGTCAGCGGAAGTGAGGAATCCAGGCTGGGCACACACTGGCCAGTGCGAGACTTTCCAGAGCTCTCTTTCCTTCTGCCACAGCGGCCAGCGATGTTCTGGCAGGTGGCTGCTCCATCAGCCTGGGTCCTGCTGCGAGGGCCGCACGGGGCAGAGCCCAGGCCCGCCCACAGCGGACGCGCAGTGTGAGTGACCAGAAACCTCTGTGTGCTGCGCTGTTGAAATCCCTGGGGTGTTGCTTACCACACCATAACCCGGCCTGTCCTGACCACTGCAGGCTCCTCGTCCACGCTTGGTGGGCGACTGACTCCGAGAACCACATCGGTGCGCACGGTGCGCGCAGGCAGAGGAGGGGCACGTGAAGTGCCTGGCCGGCGGCGGCCGCAGTGGGGGTTCTCCGGCAGTGCTGCTGCTGCGTGGTCACTGTTGCTGTGATTGTCATCTGCAGTGAAGCAACGAAAGGCCACAGAAGCCACAGAAGCCCTTACCATACATTCTAGAAGGCTTCAGTCGACTCCGGTCATCTCAAGCTCGGGCAGAGAAGGTGGCCTCTTGGAACCTCTCTGAGGTTTAATTCTCTCACCAGGTGGGTGAGAGGGCAGCAAAGAGCCACCTCATGAAATTTGATGAAAGGCTCATTTCCTGCCCCTGGGGAAAGCAGCACAACCAGGCAGACGCTACGGAGTTCTAAACAGAGGAGGGCCTGGCTGGGTGGGCAGGAGGAGGGCAGGGAGCCCAGTGAGAACGCCTGGCCAGAAGTGGAGCCGGGGTTGCCAGGGTACTTGTGCTGTGTAAGGAAACCCCCGAAACTTTAGGGCACCCAGCAGCCGTCATGCCACGCTCACAGATCCTACGGCTCAGGGTCACACAAGGCACAGCACAGACATCTTGTCTCTGTTCCAGGATGCCAGGGCCTCGGGAGGGAGGGAGGGAGGGAGTCAATGGCTGGGGGTTGGAATCTTCTGGAAGTGGCTGTTTGACAGTTGGAGCTGGCTGGTGGCTGGGACCTCACGGAGACTGTCTGCCACAACACCAACCCCCCGCCTCCTTTCCGGCGACTTGGACTTCCTCACAGCATGGCGGCCCTGGGCAGTCAGGTGCTTACACAGCATCTCAGGGCCACAGCACGAACGCACCTGCATCGCCTTCTGTGACCTCACCTTGGATGCCACACAGCATCTCTTCTGCCACATTCTATTAAGAGTGAGTCATGAACATGCTCAGGTTCAGGAGGGAGGGAGCATAAACCCCACCCTCCCGCAGGGGGAGGAAAAGGTCGTTGGGAAGAATATCTTGCAGGATGGGGGAGATTGCAGAGGCTGTCTCTGGAAAATGCCACCTGTTACAAGGGGCTTAGCCCACCCCTGTCCCACCTCTCCTCCAGGCCTGGGTCCTTCCCGTGGCCACCTGCTGACCACTGGGACTTCTGTGTCATCCCTCGAGCCCTGAAGGGTCCTCTCTGTGCGCTTCTTAGCTAAGCCTGCCAGCCCCAGCCTCCTGCCCGGTCCTGCCTGGCTCGGGTCTGACTGGTGTTGGGGGCAGCCCCAGGGCCTCACCTCACAGGGCGCAAGAGGCTGCCCTTGGCATTCCCGTCAGAAAGTCGCTTCCCTGAAATGTCCTCCAGTGGGAGGCTGGGAGCGTGCCTGCCTCCCACCCCGATCTCCTGCCGCAGCCCCCACCTGCCCGCCAGCTACAGAGCGCGCTGCCGTGCGGGCTCCGAAACGGGAGCTCCTGGCGCAGGGCCGGCGGGGAGCCTTCCAGCTGGAGCGAGGGCAGAGGCACGCACTGGGGTGCACGGGAGCGGCCCCCAGGCTGTGAATCGGCAGGGACTTTGGGGGAGGGGAGGCTCCAGATGTTGCCATGCACATTGCATGATGAACCCAAACCAGCTCCATCATTCATTCCCTCCTTCATTGGTTCATCCTATTCGAGGAGCTGGGCTATGACAGAAAGGAGACAGGCCAGACAGGCAAGGCCATGCCAGGCAGCGAGGTGACACGAACTCCGTGAAATGAGATGAGGAGGAAGGGAGAAGGGCGGGGCAGCTTTGGGAAGGCTGCTGGGGCCACCCCGTTTGAGGAGGTGACCTCAGACTGGAGCCACACCAAGAGCTGGGAGAGCACGTCAGGCCTGAAGACCGGCAGGTGCAGAGGCCCCGAGGCAGGACCCGAGCAGGCGCGTCTGAGGGTCGTAGGAGGCCTGTGTGCCTGGAGCAGAGGCACGAGCCCAGTGCCAAGTCCGTGCGTAGCCCGCCGCTACCTCCCAGCTCAGCCAGAGGCCTCTGCTCAGCACTCAGTACCCTGTGCCGTGGGGGCCCCGCCACGCCTCCCCATTCTCTGGGGACTGCGGGATTTCCCACATCCTTGTTTTTTCCCACAGTGCATTAGGATTTGACTTTATTATTTGAACAAGAAGCAGAGGCCCCACCCCTTAGGGTTCTGAGAATCACTTCCTGGAGGATGGCGTAGAAAGGGACGTTGGTCTTCAAGCCCTAAGAGAGGACGGCACAGAGTGGCTGGGGTGGGGGCGGAGGCGGGAGAGGCTGGGGAAGGCCAGGAGGACAAGGCAGGGTGGCCCCACAGTCCTCGTCTCCACAGTGCTTTGCCATCTTGCCAAGGAGCCAACTTGCCCTGATTTCACAGAGCAGGCCACTGGGACTTCCCGCTCCCGAGGGGGCGTTGCCGCTGCCTCCAAGATCCTTCCCAAAGCTCAGTGCGGTGCCTGGGGAATGGAGTTAAGGTTGGTGGCCCAGTTTCCCAACAGCTGGGAGATGAGCTCAGCCTTGCTAATGAGATCGAAGTTGCCAACCCCGCCCCCGCTCCCTTAGGGACCCTAGGCGAGTGGTCACTGGCAAGGTTGTCTTGTCTGTTCGCTCTTAGATTCCTGAAGGTAGCGGGGACCTCGGTCTGTGATCCTGCCCAAATCCTGCCTCCGCTTGTCCTCATGGCAGGGCAGCCTCCCTCCCGCGTACCGCAGCCCTCCTGCAACGCTGCGACTCACGTTCATTCCATGGGATCCTGAGCGCTGGCGGCACCGAGGGGCCAACCTTGAACTCAGCAAAGAGGAACGCTTGACTCCTCTCCAGCTGGAACTGTGGCCGGGCTAAGAACTGACGAGCCGGCTTGAAGAAAACATTCCGTGCTTTTGTGAAGGGGGAAGGGAAAGTAAAATCCCGAATCAACCTTGGATCAATGCTCCTTCCCCAGACGCCGGCCTAAGGCCTCTGCAGCCACTGCATCAGTCCACTGGAACTGTGGCCGGGCCAGCCAGCCTCCACCCAGACAGAGCCCTGTAGCAGGGTCACCCTCAGCAAAAGGGTCATCCTCAGTCCCACGGAAGAAATTGATTAATCTCTTACTGTGTACCAGGCACATGCCTGCATCCCGTAGCGCATTTACCCCCAAGCCATCTACTTTACAAAGCACATAGCATTCCTGTCTCCATCTGGCAGCTAGAAAACCTGGGGCCCAGAGGGGTGGGCCGAGTTACTCAGAGCCACACAGCTGTCAGGTGGAGCTGAGGTACAAGCCCAGGCATAGTGGATCCAAAGCCTCTTGCCCCGGCTGGGCATAATGGCTCACACCTGTAATCTCAGCACTTTGAGAGCCTGAGGCAGGAGGATCGCTTAAGGCCAGGAATATAATATCAGCCTGGGCAATATAGCAAGACCCTGTCTTTACAGAAAAATTAAAAAAAAAAATGGCCAGGCATGGTGGTGTGCCTGTGGTCCTGGCTACTTGAGAGGCTGAGGCAGGAGGATTACTGAAATCCAGGAGTCTGAGGCTGAAGGGAGGTGTGGCTGTGCCCCTGAACTCCAGCCTGGGGGAAAGTGTGAAGTCCTATCTCAAAGAAGAAACAAAAAGCTCGTGTCCCAAACCCTGTGTCACCAGGTCTGCAGAAGCAGGAGTGTATTGAATCCATTGGGGAACACTTCGTTATAAGGAACAAAAACCTCGGCTAACAGTGGCTTAAAGCATAAGGCCATTCATTGTTTATTTTGGAGGACATTGAGAAGCAGGCAGTGCCCAGGTGGGTTCACTAGCTTCTCAACGCCAGGATACAGGGCTGGCAAGCTGAAGTACTGGTGCAATTCTCTTGGCCTTCTCCTCATGGTGGCATGATGGCTGCCACAGCTCCAGACATCACTTCATCCCACAATGATATCCAAAGGCAGGAAGGAAGGTGAGGTGGGAAGGAGGTAAAAGGGACCAAGCCTCTCTTCCTGTGTCCTTCTCATTTTCTAGTGAGACCTTTTTCCCAGGAGCCACCAGCCTACTTCCCTCACGTCTCTGGCCGGCAGGGGATCACAGGCCTTCCTTCCTCTGATTACTCAGGCCCAGAGGGTAGAACGTGGTTCCTACCACATGATAGACTGGAGCTCTGAACTAAACAGCAGTTCACTGGTGTGGAATATAATGGAGGCTGCATTTTCTTATTGCGGTTATAGATATATACATAATGAAATTTGCCGTTTTAACCATTTTTAAGTATACCGTTCTGTGGCATTAAGGACAGTCGCATTGCTGTGCAGCCGCTACATCTATCTCCAGAATTTTTTCATCTTCCCAGATTGAAACTCTGTCTCAATTAAACACCAATTCCCCACCCCGCTCCTGCCACGCCCGGCACCCCCGTTCTACGTTCTGTCTCTATGGATTTGACTAGTCTAAGGTTGGACTAGTCCAACCTGTCTATAAATTGAATTGTACAGTATTTTGTGGCTGGCTTATTTCACTCAGCACAGTGTTCTCAAGGCATCTATGCTGTAACCTGTGCCAGAATTTCCTTCCTTTTTCAAGGCTGAGTCGTATTCCATTGCATGGATATTTTGTTTCTACATCATCTATCACTGGACACTTGAGTTGCATCCGTCTTTGGGCAGTTGTGAATCGCGTATGGGGTCTTTTGTGACTTTCAGCATCTTCAAAAGCATCTTCTCTGATGGATCAATGGCGGTGTGCTGGGTATTGTACTGGCAAAATATCAAGCAACTGGAACTCTCCTTTCCTGTCTTGGAGATGCAAGATGTGTAATTGTTTTGGAAAACAGTTCAGCAGTGTCTTTTCTTTGAGACGGGGTCTTTGGAAAACAGTTCAGCACTTTCTTTTCTTTTCTTTTTTTGAGACAGGGTCTTGCTCTGTTACCCAGGGTGAAGTGCAGTGGCACGATCTCAGCTCACTGCAACCTCCGCCTGCCAGTCTTAAGTGATTCTCCTGCCTCAGCCTCCCAAGTAGCTGGGATTACAGGCGTGTGCCACTGCTAAACAGCTACTTTTTGTATTTTTAGTAGAGACGGGGTTTCACCGTGTTGGCCAGGCTGGTCTCGAACTCCCGACCTCAAATGATCCACTCACCTCGGCCTCCCAAAGTGTTGGGATTACCAGCATGAGCCACCATGCCTGGCCAGTTCAGCAGTTTCTTAAAAAGTTTAACCTATACCTACCATATGATCCAGCCATTTCACTCCAGAGTCTACCTAAGGGAAATGGAAGCACACGTCCACACAGAAGAAACTCACAACACGCATGTTCACAGCAGCACTGCTGGCAGAGCAGAAAGGTGGAAGCAACCCAGGTGCCCACCAGCGAATGAGTGGTTAAACACGGCGTGGTCTGTCCACGGTGGAGTACGATGCAGCCATAAAGCGGGATGCAGCACTGGCCCCTGCGACAGCACGGATCAACCTCGAAAACGACACAGGGTGACAGAAGTCAGATACGGAGGTCGAGCGTACAATTCTATTTATAGGAAGTGCTCAGAAGAGGCATATTCATGGAGACAGAATGTGGGCTGGTGGTTGCCAGGGGCCGGTGGAGGTGGGAACGGGGGTGGGGGTGATGGTTAATGTGTGTGGGGTTTCCTTTGGGGTGATGGAAACGTTCTGGAATTAGGTAGTGGTGACGGCTGCACAATATCCCAAAGAATCGTATTTTCTTGAATATCCTGAAAACACCTGGATGGCACAGTTAACCAGAAAAAAGGTGAGTGATGGCTCTGGAAGGTGTCATTGCCCCTATTTTACGGATGAGGACACTGAGGCTCAGAGGTGACAGTGACTTGCCCCAGGACACAGAGCCGGCAAGAGGGAAGGCAGGGATTCCAACCGCAGCCAGCCCTGCCTCCGAAGCTGAAGCACTGGGGACCCGCACCCGATGGAGCCTGCAGGTCCTGGGAAAGTCTCCTCACCCCTTACTGCCTCAGTCTCCCCATTTGTGCAATGGGCATGAGTGGAAGGGTCGTGAACGTGGCCAGAACCGCACAGGCACAGAGCAGATGGCTCCAGCATCGCCCGTCTTCCTGCTCCACGGCAGGGGAGGCGAGGAAACAGCCGCAGCTCTCTGGAAGGCAAGCATGAGGACTTGGTCACCTCCCAGCAGCCGTCCCCCAAGCAAGCACCGTGTTCCTGCCGCCTGGGTGTGGGTGTTTCCCGACACCCTCTTTTGTGCTCAGGCAAACACGTCCCTGGTGACGTCCCTGTTGCCATGGCGAGAGGCGCCCTCTTCTGTGGAGAGTGACAGTCACCACCTCGCTGGGACCGGAGCCAGTGCAGCCCAAGGGCAGACTAATTCTGCCACCGCAATGGGGCTCTGGGCTCTGTGCCTCCGGGAAAGGCCAGCGGCAAGGCCTTCTGAGGAGGCAACAGGGGGGCACGCCCAGATGGGGGCCTTCTCTGAGCTCCCCCTGTTCCCCAAGAGAGCGCTGGGTGGGGAGAGGGCAGGCGACCCGGTCTTCAGCGCCAGGGCCTCTGTTACCAGCTGCGACCCTGGGCCTCAGTGTTTCTCTCTGAAACATGCAGATCTGAATACCTCCCTTGCAACCTCGGATTAGGGGGTCAGTTACTCAATCAACCAACAGTCACTGACCTCCAACTAAAGGCCAGGCTTGGGGTGAGAGCGGGGAACCAGAGGCAAGGCCTGTCATCGAGGAGAGGGACATGAGGATCACATTTGAGTGCTGCTATGCAGTCCTGAGACCCAGGCAAGGGCTAAGGAGGGACTGGAAACGGTGACTGTGACTTTAGACCTGGGGGCCGAGGGGGCTGGGAGGCGCCTTCTGAGAAGGCAGCCATGAGAAAACCAGGGGGTGAGCAAGGCGGCCAGAGGGACTGCATGTGCAAAGGCCCCAGGGCCAGAATGGGCTCCGCGTGTTCAAGGAACGGGGGCAGGTGTGGAGGGGCAGAAGAAGTGTGAGTAGGGGTGAGGCGGGAAGGGAGGGCGCAGGCCGACACGCAGGGCTGCACAGGCTGCAGGGGAGTCTGGATTCTGTTCTAAGAGCAAAGGGAAGGGACAGGAAGGATTGAAGCACGGGAGAAGTCAGCTCTGCTTCCATTCCACGAGGGCTGCCCCTTGCCTGGATCAGTGCATTTCAGTTTCACAAACTGCATTTCAAAAGGGGAAACGGGGCTCAGCAGATCTCCTTAGAACAAGTCATTGACTTTCATGAAACAGACAAGGAATCATCCTTGAGAACATCCGCCTGTTTACTGATGTTCCCGCGCGTCGGCACCAGCCTGGCTCCCGTCCCCAGCCAGAATCTGACAGCAGCCCTGGATGCAAGCAGCTTTCTGTGCACCGATGGCTATGGCAGTGTCATTCAATAGCCCGATGTGACAGCTACCCAAGGATGTGTCAGAGGTGTGTGAGCCAGAGCAACTCCGTCTTCAATAGGAGCTGGGTAAAATGAGGCTGAAAGCTACTGGGCCGCATTCCCAGGCAGTTGAAGCATTCCAAGGCATGGGATGAGACAGGAGGTCAGCGCAAGATACAGGTCACAAAGACCTTGCTGATAAAACAGGGTGCAGCGAAGAAGCCAGCCAAATCCCACCAAAACCAAGATGGCGCTGAGACTGACCTCTGGTGATCCTCACTGCTACCCTCCCACCAGCGCCGTGAGTTTACAAACACCATGGCCACGTCAGGAAGTGACCCTATACAGTCTTAAAAGGGGAGATGTGAATAATCCAAGAAATAACGATAAGGCTGGGCATGGTGGCTCACACCTGTAATCCCAGCACTTTGGGAAGCCAAGGCAGATGGATCAACTTGAGGTGAAGAGTTGGAGACCAGCCTGACTAACATGGGGAAACCCTGTCTCTACTAAAAATACAAAATTAGCCAGGCGCGGCGGCACTCACCTGTAATCCCAGCTACTCAGGGAGCTGAGGCAGGAGAATTGCTTGAACCTGGGAGGCGGAGGTTGCAGTGAGCCGAGATAGCACCATTGAACTCCAGCCTGGGCAACAAGAACAAAACTCTGTCTTAAAAATAAATAACAAATAAATAAATAGCACCCCAAATGCAAATTGCTAGTTAAATATTGCTTGATCAGAACATTCACTCCCTTTGGGAGGTAGACTTCTAAGATGACCCCAGTAACCCCCACCCTTATGTAATCCTCTCCCTTTGAATGTTGGGAAACCTGTAACTTGCTACTAACCAATAGAATAGGGCAAAAAGAAGGGATTTTACCTATGGCAGTGAGATCTCTAATTGGTTGCCTTTGTGTTCATCAAAAGGGAGATGGTCCATGGTGGGCCTGCCCTAATCAGGGAGTCCTTTAAGAGAGGATCTGGGGTGAGAAACAGGAAGCATCTCTCTCTCTCTCTCCCCCACAACCCCACTCCACTCACTGCCCACTGGCCTTCAAGAAGCAAGCTGTCCTAAATCCTACAGCCACAAGGAAATGAATTCCACCATTAGCCTGAGGGAGTGAGGAAGCATGGAGGTAGATCCCTCCCCAGTCAGGCCTCCGGATGAGAACACAGCTCCACTTGCACCTGGTTGTAGCCTGGTGAGGTGCTCTAGAGGACCCAGGAAAGCCATGCCTGTACTCCTGACCCCCAAAGATGGTGAGATGGTTAATGTGCATTGTTGGAAGCTGCTAGTTTGGTGATGTGGGACCTGGCGGTACTCCTGAGTGCTCCCAGTGGAGCAGGCACAGCAGGTGGAAGGAAGATGGGCTTCTGAGCAGGTGGCCCTGGGCAGAATCGGCTTCATCCCTCCTGGGCTGTCACCTCAGACAAGCGTCACCTGGTGGACCATCAGAGCGCTCCCTGTAGCCTGGAACTCCTGGGCTCGAGCAATCCTCCTGCCTCAGCCTCCGGAGTAGCTAGGACTACAAGTGTGTACCACCATGTCCAGCTAATTAAAAAAAAAAAGGTTTTGGCCGGGCGCGGTGGCTCACGCCTGTAATCCCAGCACTTTGGTAGGCCGAGGCGGGTGGATCACGAGGTCAAGAGATCGAGACCATCCTGGTCAACATGGTGAAAACCCGTCTCTACTAAAAATACAAAAAACATTAGTTGGGCATGGTGGCGTGTGCCTGTAATCCCAGCTACTCAGGAGGCTGAGGCAGGAGAATTGCCTGAACCCAGGAGGCGGAGGTTGCGGTGAGCCGAGATCGCGCCATTGCACTCCAGCCTGGGTAACAAGAGTGAAACTCCATCTCAAAAAAAAAAAAAAAGTTTTTGTGCAGACAGGGTCTTACTATGCTGCCCAGGGTGGGCTCAAACTCCTGGGCTCAAGCAATCCGCCTACCTCAGCCTCCCAAAGTGCTGGGATTACAGGCATAAGCCACCATGCCTGGCCCAAGAACATTCTTAAAGTCACAAGTGCTTAGGGGTCATGGGTCTCTGAAGGTGCTCCTGAAGGGACTGGGACTCATACAGCAAGGCTGCGGGTAAGTCAGGAATATGGGACCCAGATGGGGAGGGGCTCACAGACCCACAGGGGGTGGGACTGCAGGAGGGTCTTTGAAAATGGGTCTCAGGCCAGAAGGACTGAGGGTCACCCCACTGCAGGGTGGGGTCAAATGCCTGCTCAGCCACTCCCTAGCTGTGTGACCTGGGGCAAGTTCTCTGACTGCCCGTGCCTCAGTTTCCTCCTCTGTCATATAGAGGCAATGATGATTTTACCACAATGCAGCACTGTGGGGATCACGTGCAATGGTGTGTGTAAAACACTCGGCCCCATGCCTGTCGCATTCTAGCCCAGCAAGAAATGTTAGCTGTTACTGCATGGTTGCTATAATGTTTAGTTTTTGAAAACTAACTAAGTAAAGGCAGGGACCTTGCTAAGTAACATTATCCAGAAGCTCACGAGTGGGACACAATGAAGAAATCATGAACCTGCTGATTAGTACCAGGGTAGAAACCATGCCACTCACTGGCTCCCTGCAGCCCTGAGCTGGGAGGGATTCTGAGGCTGGGCCTGAGTTTGACGAAAAAGATGATCGTGATTGATTAGTGATGTCTGCCATGGGCATGGGTGAGCAGCGTGGGTATGTGTGCTGTGGATTTTCTGTCTTTGAGCTAATGCTTTCTGGCTGAGGATACAGCAGCGGCTCTTAACCAGGAGCATGCATCTTCTAGTGTGGTTTTTAGAAATGCACATTTCTTGGCCTTGCTCTGAATCAGAATTGCTAGGAGTGGGGCTTGGATAAATTTCAGAACTCTCCAGGCAATTCTGATTGTGAAATTCACCTATCAATAAAAAGGGGCCCCAGCCCTGAGCCAGGCTATTCAGTGGGGCCCTCCAAAAACAACGTGGTCCTTACTCCCAAATTGTTTCCATGGTGAAAGCTGGGAAAAGAACATGGCCTTGCCTTGTGTGTCTCAGACAGGCTGCATCATCATCTAAGCCTTGGTTTCATTACCTGGAAAATGGGTGCTCTTATAACCACCTGGTGAGGTGACTATCAGGGACACCTCTCCCACTGGGAGCATGCCAGGTCTCGGGAGCCCCCCGCTCCCCATCATGGGCTATTTTCCTAAGCAGGGACGGGTGAAGAGGATGTTGCTCTCCTGGGCTTGGGGAGGGGCTGGGAGTCAGAAGGCAGGGAGCTCTGGGTGCCAAGTCCCTACCCAGGGTGACATCTGGGTGGCTGCCAGGGCGAGTCTGTGGGTGTCTGAGTGTGGATATCCGCTGCCGCCCCTGAGCTGCGCTTGCAGATAAAATGCAGGGCACCCAGATACTGCACGGATGTCCACACACTGAAAAGTCATTTGTCAGCGCCAGCCGGGGGCTTATGTCTTTATTCGCTAGATCTGGCAACCCACCCTGGGTGTCAGTGGGACAGTCTGTCTCAGAGACTGTGAGTGGGTGTGAGTGTGGGCTGCTCAGGGGAGCACGTGTCTCAGTGTGAGTGGTGTTGTGTATAAGCACCTGTCTGAAGGTGTCTGTATGTGTGTGTAAGAGTGACTGCATCTCTGCATGGAATGTGTCTCCAGAGATGTGTATCACTGTGTGTGTGTCTGTCAGGGAGTGTACGTGATTATGAGCCTATATGTGTGAATGTGAGGAGGTGCATGCAGGTGTGTCCCTGTGAGTATGAGGGTATGTGAGTGTGACAGTTGTGTGTAAGGGTGGTGTGGGTGTGGGCATGCCCAGGCTGCCTCACCCTTTTCTTCTCCCTCAGGCATGCTGGAGGACTGCCTGGAGGAGGAGGAAGCCAGTCATCCCATGGTTCTCAGGGACCTATTCCACTGGAAGTAGGCTATTTTAGGCTAAGGCTGTGGCACTGTCACTTGCCTGTGGAAAGGGATACAGGACCTCCCCTGCACCTCAGGGAGTCCATTGCACCCTCTGGGCCCACCCCTGCCCTGAGCCCCCAGGCCTGGACACAAAAGCCCTTGAGCTCACCAACACATAGGAGACCCCATGCCTCCCAGAGGAGGCCCCAGGGGCGGTGTGGGTGGCACCTCGCTGGGGTGGCGCTTCTCTTTCCCCATGGGGCGTGGGCTGCTCCCATTCACTTTAATGTTCTGCGAAGAGTTTACAACCAGCAAACACCTAGAGAGAAGCCCAGGGAAAGAGAGCCAGCCGGTATGGGAGGCGGAGGGGAGGCTGCCAAGCAGCCAGGGCCAGTGTGCTGGGAGCCGCCAGACACCGGGGAACACCCAGTGGGCACAGGCACGGCCCCACCTGCAACCTCCCAGGGAGGGCACCGCAGCCAACACTCCTGCAGCACTCGGTACCTGCCGAGCAGTCTGCAGTCTCGCTGCTCAAAGCCCAGAACCAAACAGATCTGTACGCACTTGGGGGACAAATCCTTGCTATATGTGATCAGAACCACAGGAATCAAATCAACTGGAAATCATGGAAGGTCCCTCATCCCTCCCACGGGCAGGTGATGGTGCCTTGGCTTTGTATGGCCCAGCCAAACACAACATATTCCTGGGAACCACAGGAAAACTGGCTACTGCCTCCACCTCCAGCCAGCCTTCCAGCCTGCCCGGAGGCGAGGAGAGGAGATGGGGTAGCCTGGGCATGCACATGCTCACACACCTTCCCAGGCACTAGCAGATTTGCGCTCACAGACACAGTCAGATGCACCCCACAGGCGTGGAGAGCTGAGGCCCCGACGTGAACCACAGAGAGGCAAGCTCTGCTATTAATCCCATTTTATACAAAGAGTAACAGAAACCACAGAGGTTACCTGACTTGCCTGGGGCCACACACCCGGGAAGCGGCAGTGCCAGGATGCACCCGGGAGGCTGGCACCGGGTCCAAACCATGGCCCCCGTGACGCTCATGGCCGTGCATCCATCCCTCCCACGGTTATGGCGAGGCAGGGGCAGCTTGGGCGCCCTGTGCTGATGGCAGCTTTTTGAAAACTCTGCCTTTTCCCTTTTTCTTTTTTCTACTCAGCTGTGAGTCAGCAGCACCCACTCAGCATCGCTCCTCGGCCTGGGGTCAGCCTTGGGAGTTGGCTTTCAGGTGGAAGGGAGACAAAAGGGGGCTGAATGAATCGTCCTGAGTCCCCCTCCCAGGAAGCCTCTCTGGAACTCTGGGTCCCTAAATTGTGCAGTGCTGAATCTGTACAACCTCCCAGGGCGGACCCGCTGCAGGACTCCTGTGAGCTCAGCATCCTGGGTAGAGAGGCTCTTCTTGGGACAGTATCTGTCACTTAGACTGGGGGGTCACCGCAAATGGCCCTTTGGGGTGTTTTCCTGCAGCTGCCTGGCACGGAGCTGTGCTCCTCACGCCTGAGTTGCCTCGGCTGCCAGCCTCAACTTCCCAGCCTCGGGACCTTCCTCCATCCTCCCATCCCGGCCTCGTGGCTCCTGTGACAGCTGTTCCAGGCACAGAGTAGGGAAACTGAGGCTGTAGGGAGGTTGAGCTGGTAAAGAGGGGGCTCCATGGTAGGGCCTGGGGTAGCTGTTACCTTATGCTGCCAGGGTCTGGGTCCCTCTGCTAGGTTTAGCTTGGGCCCACCTGTCTGGGATCTTCCCCTCCATCCTCTGGGACTCCAGTCCTACCCCTCTGCCCACCCTGTGCTTCTCACCTACTCTGCAGCTGAGTTTCAGGACTGAAGGACCAGGGACCTTCCCACCTCCAGGGCTTCCTTGAGGAGAGAAAATTCGTCTCCTGGAGACTCTGAGGCCAGCCTCCCAGGCAGGCCCTTACACACCCCCATACCCCTATGCCCCTCATCTGCCTGTGCCCATATCTGCCTCAAACGTCATCAGGGTTCAAGAACGCAGGTGGCAAAATGTCCAGTTCAGTGGGGACTGAGTCCCGCCCCAGCCGAGAGGACCTGTCGGGACGCCACATGGATGTCCGGGTGAAATGCTCCCGTGTGAGCACAGCCAGTGCGACCGTCCTGGGTGGGAACAGCTCGGAGCCCAGTGTGGCTGGACCTGGGTGGGGAGGGGCTGGGGAGGAAGGCGGGGTCTGAGAAGTGGGCAGGGGCTGCTCACATAGGACTCTGCTGGCTAGGGGTGAGGGTGGGGCTTGATTTTATTCTTGGTGCAAAGAGCATCCGTTAAAAGCCCAGGTAAGCCCTTGGCGTTCACGATCACGTTCACCCTCACAGCAGTGCTTGGACTCAGGTACTCTCAACACCCCCAGTTTCCAGAAGAGCAAACCGGGGCACAGAGAGGTAAAGTGCTTGCCCAGGTGCCCAGGACACACCCCTGTCCCTGCAGCTGTTGTGAGGTTGCCCTGGGGCTGAGGTTTCCTTCCTTCTGTGGGAGGTGAGTGGCTGAGCCCCAGGTGGGTCCCAGCAGGGCTGTCCTTTGAAGTCCCAGCCAGCTGACTGAGCCAACCTGTTTCCCATGCCTTCCTCCTGGACCCCAGCCAAGCCTCAGGGCTGCTGAGCGGAGAGGCAGAGGCCGCAGAACAGGAAGCGCGTTTTGTTTTATTTTAAAATGTACACGCACGTTTCAGTCTCATATAGGTGTGGTTACATAACCTTTTTGCTCAGTACCAACGGGGCACGCATGCAAAGCCTGCATCTCTCAGACCTCGTCTTCGGGGCCCGTGCGCCCCTCTCCCCGCCAGGAGATCTCCAGTTCCCAGGGTCTGTGTGTCCTTCCAGAGTGGATCAGGAACACACAAGCAGAAATGCACTGACGGAAACACGAACATCCTCAAAAGATCAGTGGAAGGGGGCCTCCTGGGTCTCCTGCACCCACTGGACTTGAAAAGTTCTCTCAAACCATCACCCCAGTCTCATCATGAGAAAAACATCAGACCAACCCAAGGCAGACGCATCCTGTGAGCTCCCTGACCACCAAGCTTCGAAACTGTCAAGGTCACATGCCTCAAAACAGTCAAGGTCATCAACTCAAAACCAAGCGAGTCTGAGAAACTGTCATAGCCCAGAGGAGCCCCAGAAGGCCAAGGACCAGATGCCACCTGGGGTCCTGGGGAAGAAATGGGATTGAAACAGGCAGACGTCCATTGATACAGATGTATCCACACTGGTTCCTGAATTGTGAAAAATGGGCCGGGTATGGTGGCTCACGCCTGTAATCCCAGCACTTTGGGAGGCTGAGGTGGGAGGATTACTTGAGCCCAGGAGTTCCAGACCAGTTTAGGCAACAGAATGAAACCCTATCTCTAACAGCAACGAAAATAATTAGCTAGGCATGGTGGCATGCGCCTGTAGTCCCGGCTACTTGGGAGGCTGAAGCAGGAGGATTGCTTGATCCTGGGAGGTTGAGGCTGCAGTGAGGCATGTTTGCACCACTGCACTCCAGCCTGGATGATAGAGCGACGCTATCTCCCCCCACAAAACTGCAAACAATGTATCATACTAATGTCAGACGCTAACAATAGGCTAGACTGGGTGTGGAGTATGGGGTGACTGTCTGTCTTCACAATTTTTCTATAAGTCTAAAGCTGGTCTGAAAAAATAAAGTTTGCTTTTTAAAAGGTCTATTTTTTCAAAGTCTGTTGAGTTAGACACCAAAGGCAAGTGACCTCAGGACCTTTATTATGCATACATTATCCCTGGGTTTAAAAATACACAGCAGAAACGCCACATGAAACGGAGCTCTGGGAGGTCACTCTGCGCCCTGGCCACAGGATGGCTTCATCCTTTGTCCCAGCTGCGCGGCCACATGCCCAGTGCCCTAGCGATGGACGCGGAGCTTGGCTTTCCGCCTCTGCCGCAGTGGTGATCCTGCCAGGCACGACCTGGCCTCCGTGCCTCTGTGCCCCAAGCCAGCACCTCTGCAGAATCGCTTCCTAGAAATGGAACAGCTGCTTCAAAGAGCGCCTCCGAGAGGGGTGCGGGTTGAAGGCAGCTCTGCCACGGACAGGGTCATCTTCCAAAGCGGACGGAGAGAGGCGATGTGGGGTGGGGAAGGAAGACTAGACTTGGGGATCTCATTGCAGGTGGTCAGGGAAGGCTTCTCTGAGGGTGACATTTGAGCAAAGATGTGAATAAAGAGAGAGTCGGAGCCATGTGGAGATGTGGGGAGGAGGGTTCCAGGCCGGGGGACCAGCACGTGCAAAGGCCCTGGGAAGGGCCTTTGGTGTGTTTGGAAAGCAATGGGTGGAGCGACGCGGTCGGCGGGGAGATCACAGGCTGGAAGGGGCCAGGGCATGGGGGCCTTCTTCAAAGGAACTGGGGTTTTGCTGGGAGCAGGATTGGACACCTTTAGGGGTATGGGGACAGTCCTGATATAGGTTTTGAAAGGACACTCTGGCTGCCGGGGGGAGGAGGGGCATAGTGAGCTGGGAGAACCGTGGGGAGCACCTGCAACAAACCAGGAAAGGGAGGGAGGGGGCTCTGACCAGGTGTTCCCTGGAAGAGTGGAGGCGGGCGGGTTTGCTCTGCTTCACTATGGTTTTTTGAGCCACAGTCTCATTCTTGTCGCCCAGGCTGGAGTGCCGTGGTGCAATTTCAGTTCCTTGCAATTTCTGCCTCCTGGGTTCAAGGGATTCCCCAGCCTCAGCCCCTGAGTAGCTGGGATTACAGGTGCCTGCCACCACACCCAGCTAATTTTTGTATTTTGAGTAGAGACAGGGTTTCACCATGTTGGCCAGGCTGGTCTCAAACACCCGACCTCAAGTGATCGGCCCGCCTCGGTCTCCCAAAGTGCTGGGATTACAGGCGTGAGCCACCGCGCCTGGCCTGAGAGGGGCAGCTTTGGGAAGATTCCATTTTGGAGCAGAAGTGAACAGCACTGGCTGACGTCCAAAGTGACTAGGCCAGGACACAACAGGGATCCATGAGTGTCCTTAGGCTGCTGTAAAGTGGGTGGCTTCAGAAAACAGACGTTTTATTCCCTCACCGTTCTGGAGGAAAAGGCCAAGATGAAGGTGCTGGCAGCGCTGCGCACCCTCGGAACTCCGGCGGGCTCTCTCCTCGGCTGCCTCCCAGCCTCTCGCGGCAGCCCGCAGTCGCCGGCATGCCTTGGCTTGTGGCTGCATCTCCCAGCGCCACCGTCACCACGTGACCTTCCCGTGTGTCTGTCCTCTTTTTATAAGGGCACCTGCTCTACTCCAGCAAGACTTCATCTTAACCAATGGCATCTGCAGTGCCCCTGTTTCCAAATCAGGTCCCATTCTGAGGTTTGGAAGTTAAGACTTCCAGGTATCTTTTTGGAGGGGACACAGTTTAAGCCAGGACAGTGGGGAGAGAGCACCCCAGGCCAAGTGAAGGGGAGGGTGGCACGGGCAGAGGGCAAGCACCCGGACAGGGGACGGCTGTGACTCTTGGGCCCCTTCTTCCTGCATACCTCGCTCATGAAGAAAAGAATGGAGCTGAGTTCTGTAGGTCACGGGGAGAAAGAGGCCCTGCCCCACCCCGGTCCAGCTGAAAGCCTTCTCTCCCAAATCGCCAGCTCTCCCCAAGACCTGCAGCCCCACCTCACTTCCCTCGCTCCCTCCTTCCGGTTCAGGTGGCCAGACCCTCTTATCACCGCACACACAGCTTCCTTTTTAGCCCAGACGTCGTTATTTTAACACCTGTTGGGAAATCAAGCGGGCTGCTCCCCGGGGTGGGAAGAGGAGTGCTATTTGTAGGGCTGACACCTGCCCCCTGCCCCTCAAGGCACGGGCAGGAGGAGCAGAAGCAGGGGCCAGCCACGCCCCTCCCGTTTCCGACCTGGAGCTGCTCTAACTCCAGCTGTCTTTCATCACCAGCAAACCAGCCCCACACTTAGCAACTTAAATCAGCAGCCGCCACTCACTTGCTCAGAATCCTGCAATCCGGGCAGGACCCGGCAGCTTGGCGGTCACCACCCCAGGTATGTTATCTGGGGGGCTCAGCTGGGGCCGGACGGCCCAGAGTGGCATCACCCACATTGTTTAGCACTGGAGCTGGGTATTCTCTCTCTCCTTGTCACTCATCTCCCAGGCTTTACTCTGGCCCTGCGGTCTCTCACTCTTCTACAATCTGGCCTGAGCTACATTTTTTGTTTTTGTTTTTGAGACGGAGTCTCGCTCTGTTGCTCAGACCGGAGTGCAGTGGCGTGATCTCAGCTCACTGCAACCTCTGGCTCCTGCGTTCCAGTGATTCTCCCACCTCGGCCTCCTGAGTAGCTGGGATTACAAGTGCGCACCACCGTGCCTGGCTAATGTTTTACATTTTTAGTAGAGACAGGGTTTTACCATATTGGCCAGGCTGGTCTCAAATTCCTGACTTCAAGTGATCTGCCCGCCTCGGTTTCCCAAAGTGCTGGGATTACAGGTGTGAGCCACCATGCCCAGGCTGGCCTGAGCTACTTTGCGGGGCAGTTGGATTCCAAGAGAGAGAGAGCAGAAGCCACTGGGTCTCTTAAGGCTTAGTCCAGAACTGCAGGGAGTCACCTCCACAGCATCCTGATGGTCAAAGGATTCACAGTGCCCGCCTACTTTCAAGGGGCGGGGATACAGACTCCGCCTCCCATGGGAGGTGCTGCAGGCCCTTGTAGCGAGGGCAGCACTGCTGGCAGCCATCTTTGCAGGGAACCCCCACACTCCTCCAGTTGGCCTCCAGCTGCCCTGGCAAGGCACCAGAGGCTGCAGAGGAAAGTGCATCCCACCTATGAGATGCCAGCAAGATACCCGGGCTCTGAGAAGTCATGTTTTATTAAAAAAAAAAAAGCAAGGAGGGGAGTATGATATCCCACCAAAGAGCAAACACCCGAGCCACTTGGCACTGCACTCTAACTGGGAGGCTGAGCACACAAATTAGATGTTTATAAGAATAAACAGTCATTAGAACTTGAGAACTAGAGGAGAAATAAACATCGTTGCAAGATATTTGACTAATTTGGCTCTGAGCTCTGCCTGCCTGTGGATGTGCTGGTTTCTGGCTCGTGCAGACGCCCGTGTGTGTGCACACGTGTATCTGTGCATGCTTCTTGTACGCTTGCTCAGTTACATGTCCTCACTGAGTGCCGAAGTCGCCCCCTCTGTAAAATGGGGATAACAGCAACACCAGCTCAAGGGTGTTGGGGGGGTAAAGCAAGGAAATACACACGAATTGATTACGACAGCACTTACCAGGTGCTCAAGAACTGCGGCAGTACTCCTCATTTGCTCACGTATTCATTTGCTCAGCAAACACGCAGAGGGCCCCAGCCAGCAGAGGCCCTGTGCCAGTGTCAGGGACCGAAAGACAGTGAGAGTCCTCGCACCAGCCAATGCCATGCACACAGTGGGCGTCCAGGAACAGATGAATGAATGTATGGGGCATGGACTTGGCCTTCAAGAGCTGTGGCTTGGAGAGGAGACAGACTTGGAAGTAAATCACGGCAGACACTGTCATGGTAAATGCAAAGCAGTCCCAGCTGTAAAGCTCACCCAAAGTACAGTAAAAGGACTGGCCCTGACGGTGGAATTTCAGAGACAAAGGCTAAGGCAGGGGACAGTGCTGCGGAAGGAGTCCCTCTTAGATGCTTTGAAATTGTACTGGGAAGACCACAGTCCTGGCCCCAGATGGGAGAGGAGACAGCAGGGCAGGGAAGCCCCTCACCATGGTTGGTAAGAGGTACACGCTTTGGAGGACTCAGGCCACTGGGTTGTGTGACCCTGGCCATCCCCTGCCTCAGGGTCCACAGCCCCCAAACCAGGGGCTCCTGGTTTCCAGCAGAGACTGTAGGTGGCCTTGGATGGGCCTACGGGATGGGCCTGCCGTGGCGGGTGGGTCTTACAGCGGGTGGCTTCTGAGTCTGTCTGTGCAAGTTAATGAGTGGCTCTGGACATTTAATCAAAACCAGACATCTCCTCACGGCTGTCTGCTGTGAGCAGCGCTGTTGTCTGCAGAGTTCTTCCACAGGCCACAGAGGGGGCCTGAGTGCTTGCGGGGGCTCTGGCCAAGACGGGGGTGGTCTGCAGTCCACAGCACCTGAGACGTGAGTGGAGGCCCCATTTCCAGTCCCACCGGCTGCCAGAGCCCCGCCGTGTACATCTAGAATGGGACTCCCGTCCAAGGCCCCCATATAATGCACAGGGCGTGGTGCAAAATGGAAACACGGTGTTCTATGCTAAATAATGATGGAGAATTTCCAGATGAGAACAGGAAAGCGTTGACCCAAATGTGGCTTCTGACTGTGGGTCCCTCGGTGTGGCATGCTCAGGAAACTGAGCTGAAAAATACAAAAGATGATTGTTGGGAGCAGGGGTCTTCACTTTGGCCTCCACAAGCAGTGCCTGGCTGTCCGTGGTGTCAAGCTGAGGTCAGTGCCCTGCATCCGAGAGGTGCTGAATAAATGCTCATTCCCAGAATTGAGTTGCATTGCACAGATGGCACTGGGAAGACACACCCTCATCCTCTGGGGCCTGCTGCTGCCCCTCCCTGCCCTGGCTGCTCATCAGTGGAGATGAGAAGGGTGGGAGGCAGATCGAGAAGCAGGAAGCATGAACACTTCCCTCCTGGGGGCCCCGAGAATGCTGGCGGGGCACATGGGACCCAGCTGTGGACAGAGGTCCCAGATGTAGAATGATGAGCCGTTACCGCCCACCCAGCCCAAAGGGACCACCCCAGACCCGTGGAAACAAACAAACCCCTCCCTCTCCGGCCTCCCTGCCCTCCAAGACCTGGCCACCACCGCTGTCCCCACCTCCCCCTGTGCTTTGCGGGCCTCCTTGTCGTTTCCTGGAGATTGCAAGCGTGTTCCGACCTCGGTGCCTTCGTACTTACAATTCCTGCTGCCAAGGCTTCTCTCCCCCAAGACACTCCCCGCCTCAGTTCCTCTCCTTATCCGGGTCTCGGTGGGCATATCGCAGATGTCCCCATGCTGCAGCCCCTCCCTGCTGCTCCCGCTCCCTCTTCCTGCGGCTCTGTCTTTCCTCGTGGCCCTCAGCATCACATTTTACTCACCGTCTCTCTCCCTCTAACATCAGCTTCCTGGAGGCAGAGACCTCTGCCGTCTTGTTTATCTTCGTGCTGCCAAAACTGTGATGTATCCCCCAATGTTAGGTGACTCCCCCATTTCACCAATAAAAAGGTACCTCCCTCAATGTTTTTGGTAAACTTACATATAAAACTTTGGGGTGGGGTATAAATATTCCAGTGTTCACTTGCACATTTATATTAGTGGTAGAGTTATACACACCTGTTTATGCCTGTTTAAAGTCATATGTTGGCAGGGCGTGGTGGTTCATGCGGGTAATCCCAGCACTTTGGGAGGCTGAGGCGAGAGGATGAGGCCAGGAATACAAGATTGGGCAACACAGGCAGGCCCCATCTCTACCAGAAAAAAGAAAAAAAGCAGGCGTTTGGCAGTGTGCACCTGCAGCCTCAGATACTAGAGAGGCTAAGGTGGGAGGTTTGCTTGAGCACAGGAGATTGAGGTTCAGTGAGCCACGGTCGCCACTGCACTCCAGCCTGGGCAACAGAGCCAGACCCTGTCTGTAAAAAACAATGAATTAAAAAGTCACGCCGGGCGCGGTGGCTCACGCCTATAATCCCAGCACTTTGGGAGGCCGAGGTGGGTGGATCGCGAGGTCAAGAGATCGAGACCATCTGGTCAACATGGTGAAACCCCGTCTCTACTAAAAATACAAAACATTAGCTGGGCATGGTGGTGCGTGCCTGTAATCCCAGCTACTCGGGAGGCTGAGGCAGGAGAATTGCCTGAACCCAGGAGACGGAGGTTGTGGTGAGCCGAGATCGCGCCATTGCACTCCAGCCTGGGTAACAAGGGTGAAACTCAGTCTCAAAAAAAGGAAAAAAAAAAAAGTCACACGAAGCTGGGCACAGTGGCTCATGCCTGTAATCCCAGCACTTTGGGAGGCTGAGGCAGGTGTATTGCTTGAGATCAGGTGTTTGAGACCAGCCTGGCCAACATGGCGAAACCCCATCTCTACTAAAAATACAAAAATTAGCCGGAAGTGGTGGCGGGTGCCTGTAAATCCCAGCTACTCGGGAGGCTGAGGCACGAGAATCTCTTGAACCTGGGAGGTAGAGGTTGCAGTGAGCCAAGGCTGAGATCGCGCCACTGCGCTCCAGCCTGGGCGACAGAGCAAGACTTCATCTCAAGAAAAAAGGTCACATGTGACATAAGTAACACAGCACATTAAGCCACATTTCTAGGTGTTCCATTCTTACATTCATAAAATCATGTTCTCCCAGCCCTCCGCCAGTGTCTTTGACACCGTGTCTTTGAGTCATCAAACAGCATTTGGCGGGTCCCATCTGCTCCCCTCACGTCTAGAACTCTGGAGACACGGCATTTTTTGAATCTGCCTATGACGCAGCTACTGGAAATTTTATCCCAGGCCGCAAATATCCTTTTGCATAAATTAGGACATCGGTTGTTTCCTTTGTTTTGTGGGTGTCTATTATTGATGAGTTCCAGCAAGTAACCATGCGCTGCGTTACTTTTCAAAATGATGTTTAAAAGAGTTGTTTAGAGTGACATCCAATACGTATGAATACGAAGTCATACCCCTGGAACCGTGGCTGACTCTGTGACATTTCTTGACTGTGTCTCTGCATAAATGATTCTGACACGAGGCTTGTAGGAACCCCAGGCAGCACAGTTTGAGATTCTTTCTCAAACTCTGGGAGTGGAGGACAAGGCTGGAGCTCTCACCAGGCCGTATTTAGAGTCACCTGGGGGAGACTTCACCGTTCACAGATGGTTCTAGGTTTCATCCCTAAATCAGCAGAATCGAAAATCTTAGAGGGGACATTTGTGTTTCTAAAAATCATCTAGCCAGGCTGAGACCCACGGGGCTAATTTGGATATGACAAACCGGTTGTTCCCAACGTGCAATCCCTGAGTTAGCGGCATCAGTCGTGCTGGGAACCTGCTAGAAATGCAACTCTTCATCCCCGCCCCAAACCTACTGAATCAGACACTTGGGAGAGGGGCCTATCAGTGTCCCCTTTCACAAACCCTCCAAGGGACTTGACGCTTGCTTAAGTTGTTCCGAAGCAGGCTTTGGTGTTTCTAAGAAATAAAAAAAATGGGCCAGGTGCGGTAGCTCATGCCTGTAATCCCAGCACTTTGGGAGGCCGAGGAGGGCAGATTTCTTGAGTTCAAAAGTTTGAGACCAGCCTGGGCAACATGGTGAAACTCTGTTTCTACAAAAAATGCAAAAAATAGCCAGGTGTTGTGGTGTGCACCTGTAGTCCCAACTCCTCAGGAGGCTGAGGCAGGAGGATCGCTTGAACCCGGGAGGTCAAGGCTGCACTTAGCCAGGACTGTGTCCCTGCACTCCAGCCTGGGCAAAAGTGTGAGACCCTCTCAAAAAAAAAAAAAAAATTAAGTTAGTGAGAGAGAATCAAGGGAAAGAGGCTTTGTAAGAACTGAAATAGCAGACGACTCCTGTTTTTCTGAGGGAACTTTCAGGGATTCAGAGAGCTTACCTTCTACTCAGAGCGTGCCGCTGTTTGCTGAGGGAGTGGGATTCATGTGCCTTCCATGTCTTCAGCACGCTCTCAGTGCTATGCAGCAGGGTAGATGCTTTGCACCATGTCCCGGTGAGGTGGGTCCTGTTATTATCCCCATTCTGCAGACGAGAAAACTGAGGTCAGAGAGAAAGTTCTTTGTCCAAAGTCGCACACTTGGGAATGGTGTGGGTGCTCCATCCTAGGGCTGGCCCCCAAGCGCAGGCTGTACTGTGACACCTCTCCACTGCAAGGGGTAGGGTTCCTGGGTCAGTGCAAGGCCCAGCCTATGGTTTCCTCCATCTTAATGCTGTGGGGGATAGACTGGCCCAGGCCCCAGCTACTGGGAAGGACTCCCCTCTGGCCCCAGGGGGCTTGCTGAGCAGGAAAACCTTGTCATCCCAAGCCCAGGGTGGGCTGTGGGCTCCCTCTGAGGCTTGCATTAGAGAGATTCAACTGAGAGGCCTGATGAGGCAGGGAGCTTGTCACCCCTAAAACTCAGGCATGTCAATCTCATTATCCCTCAAGGAAAATAAATCCACAGTGAGAAAGCACAACACACCAATTAGAGAGGCTGGCATTAGAAAGGCTGGTAATACTAAGTGCTGGTGAGGGTGCAGGGCAACTGCAAATCCCATACACTGCTGGTGGGATGCAAAATGACACAGCCAGCTGGAAAAGTGTTTGGTAGTTTCCTAAAGTTAAACAAACACTTACAACATGACCCAGCTAGTCACCTTCTAGGCCTATACCCAAGAGAAAGGGAAACATATCCTCACACAGAGACTTGGATGCAAAAGTTCATATCAGCATTACTCATGATTGCCCAAACTGGAAACAGCCCAAATTCCCATCAACAGTGAATGAGTAACCACGCTGTGGCAAATACCACAGAATGCTGTTTGCTGTTCAGCAATCAGAAGGAATGAACTACTGCTATGTGCGACACATATCAGTAGTTTATTATGGTGAACTACTGATTCATTATGTTTTTGATGCATCTCAAAGACATCATGCTGGGTGAATAAGCCAGATCTAAAGCAAAGCAGACCGTGTGGTTCCAATTCTGTGGAGTTCTAGGACAAACAAATCCAAGCAACCAAGAGAGAATTCAGATGAGAAATCGGCTGCTGAGGGTTGTGGGGTTGTGGTACGGGTGGGGCAGACCGCAGGAGGCAGGAGGGAGCCTGCTGAGACGCTAGAAATGGTCCACGTCATGACTCTAAAAACTCCCCAAGCCACACAACACAAAGCACTTGTATGTTTTTCTTTACACAGGCTAGATAATTTTTCTTTTTCCTTCCAACTTTTATTTTAGATTCAAGGGGTATGTGGGCAGATTGGTTACATAGGTAAATTGTGTGTTTTGGAGTGTGGTGTACAGATAATTCTGTGGCCCAGGTAATAAGTATAGTACCCGACAGGTAATAAGTATAGTACCCCACAGGTAGTAAGCATAGTACCCGACAGGTAATAAGCATAGTACCCGACAGGTAATAAGCATAGTACCCGACAGGTAATAAGCATAGTACCCGACAGGTAATAAGTATAGTACCCGATAGGTAATAAGTATAGTACCCGATAGGTAATAAGCATAGTACCCGACAGGTAATAAGTATAGTACCCGACAGGTAGTTTTTTATCCTCACCCTCCTCCCACCCTGCATCCCCTAGTAGGCCACAGGGTCTGTGTTCCTGTCTTTGTATCCATGTGGATTCAGCGTTCAGCTCCCACTTGGAGGTGAGAACGTGCAGTACTTGGTTTCCGTTCTTGTGTTAATTCGCTTAGCATAACGGCTTCCAGCTCCATCCATGTTGCTGCAAAGGACATGATCTTGTTCTTTGTTATGGCTGCGTGGTATTCCATGGTGCATATGTACCGCGTTTTCTTTACCCAGTCCACCGCTGATGGGCATCCAGGCTGATTCCACGTCTGCTGTAGTGACTAGTGCTGCGATGAGCACACACAGCCGTGTGTCTGTGTGGTAGAACGATTCCTACTCCTCTGAGTCTATACCCAGTAATGGGATTGCTGGGTTGAATGGTAGTTCTAATTTAAGCTCTTTGAGAAATGGCCACACTGCCTTCCACAGTAGCTGAACTAATTTACATTCTCACAGCAGTGTATAGGTGCTCCCTTTGCTCCGCAACCTTGCCAGCATCTGTTAGTTTTTGACTTTAACAGCCATTCTGCAGAACCAAAACCTATACAAACCCTGCAAGGAAACTCGGGGAACACCACTGTGGACATTGGCCCCGGCAAAGACCTCATGACGAGGACTTAAAAAGTCTTTTTTTGGCCGGGCGCGGTGGCTCATGCCTGTAATCCCAGCACTTTGGGAGGCCGAGGTGGGTGGATCACGAGGTCAAGAGATCGAGACCATCCTGGTCAACACGGTGAAACCCCGTCTCTACTAAAAATACAAAAAAATTAGCTGGGCATGGTGGCGCGTGCCTGTAGTTCCAGCTACTCGGGAGGCTGAGGCAGGAGAATTGCTTGAACCCGGGAGGCGGAGGTTGCAGTGAGCCAGTGGGGTCACGCCACTGCACTCCAGCCTGGCGCCTGGTGACAGAGTGAGACAGAGCCCTGCTCTGTCACACAGGCTGGAATGCAATGGCAATCTCAGCTCACTGTAACCTCTGCCTCCCGGGTTAAAGCAGATTCTTGTGCCTCAGCCTCCCGAGTAGCTGGGACTAAAGGTGTGTGCCACCACGCCTGGCTAATTTTTGTATTTTCAGTAGAGACAGGGTTTCACCATGGTGGCCAGGCTGGTCTCAAATTCCTGGCCTCAAGTGATCTGCCCACCTCGGCCTCCCAAAGTGCTGGGATTATAGGTGTGAGCCACTGCACTTGGACTCAAAAGTCTTTGATAAAGACTCAAATTACAAAACAAACGATAATTGACAAGCAGGACCTAATTAACTAGAGAGCTTCTGCACAGCGAAAGACGCTGTCAACAGAGTAAACAGACGACCAGTAGAATGGGAGAAAATGTTCACAAGCTATGCATCCGACAAGATCGAATATCCAGAATCTGTAAGGAGCTTAAACAAATCAACAAGCAAAACAAACAAACAAACCCGCTAAAAAATGGGCAAAGGACATGAACAGACCCTTCTCAAAAAAATATACACGCAGCCAACAAGCATATGGAAAAAAGCTCAATCACCAGGGAAATGCAAATCAAAACCCCATTTAAAAAAAATAAAGACTCCTAAAAATGTCTATCTACTACTCATTTGTGCGTCACAGAACAGCCCTCCGTCCAAAGCGCCTCGAACATGGTCCCATCCTGTACGGTGGGGTCCCGCTCCCAGGCCCTGCGGGTCTGGCTGGGGTTGGCATGGGTTAGTAGTTTCTCCAGAGGAGGGCAACGCGTAGTCTTTCTGGCCATTATCACCAGCACTGTCCTCTGCCCTGGGCCCTGGGAAACTCTCCTGGACCCTGAGTTTGTAGCCCCCAGAATCAGCTCCTCAACTCTGCCCCATGAACCTAGACTTGGGATATTTCAGGACCATGGGTACCACAGTGAGCAGCTGCACGCTGCGCTGAGCCGTGCGAGGCCCCTCGGCAGGGCGTTCTGTGAATTCACGGGATGCTTTTGGTTTTTGCCATAACCAGGGGCACTGAGGGACTTCAGTGGCTGGGAGCTAGTGCTGCGAAACTTCCCCTAAAATGGAAAATGGTCTGATCCCTGATGCCTTTTTTGAAAGCTCTACTCCTCAGGCTTTGGTGAAGACAGTTTGTAATAAGCCAGATCTAGAAGCTAACTCAGTTGTAGAAATAAACCAAAAATACTTTTTGACAAGGTATTTGTTGAGCACTGGGTTTTCCAGGAATAGAATGAATGTGTAAACTGAGGGAAGAATGTGCTCAGTTTTGCTCAGAGCTATGCCAAGAGCTGGGCACCATTTGGGCAAATTGCATCACCGATAAACCGCCAACACTCACTTGTGACACTCATGGCAATTCTATTCAGAGGTGCAAACATCTGGTGACCTGTTATGCAGAGTAGTTGCGTTTGAGCATACACTTACAGAAATGCTTATTATTACCTTGAGACAGGGTCTTGCCCTGTCACCCAGGCTGCAGTATAGTGGCACGATCATGGCTCACTACAGCCTTGAACTCCCATGCCCAAGTAATCCACCCACCTCAGCCTCCCAAGTAGCTGGGACTGCAAATGTGCACCACCCTACCCAGCTAATTTTTAAATTTTTTGTAAAGAGGGAGTCTCACTATGCTGGCCAGGCTGGTCTAAACTCCTGGCCTCAAGTGATCCTCCCTCCTGGGCCTCCCAAAATGCTGGGATTGCAGAATGAATTATGTGCCCAGCCAATATATATTATTTTGTTACAAATGACTTTTTTTTAACATTACAGATAGGTCATTGTGTGTGTGTGTGTGTGTGTGTGTGTGTGTGTGTGTGTGTGTGTGTGTTAGCAGTACCATGTATAAGTAGTCCTATCAGTCATGAACCGTATTTCAGGATAGTAAAGGAGACATTTCAAACATTTGATTTCTTTTTTTTTTTCTTGTAGATGGAGTCTTGCTCTGTCACCCAGGCTGGAGTGCAGTGGCACAATCTCAGCTCACTGCAGCCTCCCCCTCCTGGGTTCAAGCGATTCTCCTGCCTCAGCCTCCTGAGTAGCTGGGACTAGAGGCATGCGCCACCACGCCCAGCTAATTTTTGTATTTTTAGTAGAGACAGTCTCACCATATTGGCCAGGCTGGTCTTGAACTCCTGACCTTATGATTCACCCGCCTCGGCCTCCTGAAGTGCTGGGATTACAGGTGTGAGCCACCGTGCCCAGCCTGACATTTCAAACATTTGCCAGGAAAAGGGACATTGAGTTTAAGAGAATTCGCCAGCAAATGCCTAAAGAGGTGTGCACAGGAGTTTTCATTGTAGCCTTGTTCGTAACTGGGAAAAATTGAGCATGATCCGCATGTCCATCAATCGGTGGGAGAATAAATGAATTGTGGCTCATTCAGCTAATGGACTCCACTCCGACAGAGGAGATGAATGAACTCGATCCACGATTATCAATGTGGCTTGCTGCAAAAACATAATAGACAGAAAATACCAATTACAAAATCATTCATGCAATAGTATACCATTTAGGTCAAGTTTTAAAACCCATGAAAGGATGCTGCAAACTGTGAACGGATGCATTTAAGTGGAGCACAAGCCTCACCCACTGGAAGGAGATTCACACTGGAATCTCAGGATGGCGGTCACCTCTGTGGAGGAAGGGGACGCCTTAGAGGCAGGGGGCCATCAGTAATGCGTAGTTGCTTTAAAAATGTATCCAATGCTGTTCCGGCTGAGTAGACCTTTGGTAAACCTTGAAGGCAGGTGCATGCATGATCATGACACAATTCTTGGTTCCTTGGGGGAATGCTTAAAATATGATAGTAATAAGAAAACCCAATCCAGCCTCAGCCCTTGTGAAAACGGACGGGACCAAGAGGAGTCATGTCAGATTCGAGGGCTTCTCTCCCAGGGTCATGAGGAAACCATGGCACCCCTGCCTGCCCTCCCTCCTTCCCTCCCTCCCTCGCTCCCTCCCTCCCTCTCTCCTTTTCTTCTTTCTTCCCACCTAACCCTCCTAAGCAGCTGCGATTACAGGTGTCCACCACCATACCCAGCTAAGTTTAAAAATGTTTACAGATATGGGGTCTCGCTGTGTTACCCAGGCTGGTCACAAAATCCTAGGTTCGGGCAATCCTCCTGCCTCAGCCTCCCAGTGGAGGCCTGCAATGATGGGTGCTGCTGACCTGTGCACGGCTGGTGACAGCTGGCGGAGCGCTCTAGCTGTGGCTTCTTGTTTGGCTGACTTGCTGAGCAGGCACCATTGGTCTATTTCACTCAGGAGGAAGCTATCTCACAGAGAGGCAAAGCCACTTGCTCAGGGGCACACAGTGAGCAGTGCAAGCCCATCCGACTCTGCCTGGAACATGTCCCATGTCCCTGCCTCCTTCCCAGCCCCTCCTCCAAGCCGTCCATCCTACACTCGTCTCTTATGCAAGGCTGGCATCTCCCCAAGGGCAGGGCTTGCAGCTGACAATCTGGCTTCCAGGGTCAGCCACTCACAAGCTGTGTGACCCTGGGCAAGTGACTTACCCTCTCTGGGCCTTTGTCTCCACAGCTATTAAGTGGAGTCATTTCATCCAAACTTACCAGGCTGTTGTGAAGACGAACAGCAATAAACATGAGTTCTTGAAGCCGCTGCCACATGGCAAGCCCTAAGGAGGGAAAAATTCCCATCCATCTATGTGTTTCCCCCGAGGGTCCAGAGCGGCACCCTGAGCCTCCCTCACTTATCAACTAACATGCCTCGGTCGGGAGTCATGGAAAGCCCAAATCGAATAGGCTTTGTTGATAGGCAAATTATTGGCACACACAGCAAGAAGTCTGGGCCCCGTGAGTCCCCGGCGGTGGCCAGGCTTTGGCTCCAGCTGCTCAAGGGCTGAGTGCTGGGACCTCTTTGGGGAGGTGGCCATCACATACCCATTACTGGATTCACACAGAACAAAGGCAGTCTCCTCAGGAGGCCTCAGGAGATGCCTTTCACACGTGGTTGGCCAGAATGAGGATGAACGTCTGCTCCAAATCAAATTCAGTTACGAGGAAGGAGCCAGGCCTGAGAGGTTGGTCAAACGCCTCGCCTCATAGGGAAGGGAGCTTCCACAGTAACAACTTTCTCATCAGAAGCTTCCAAAGAAGGGTTCATTATAGTCTCACAAAGGGCCAGGCACCTGTAACCCCAGCACTTTGGGAGGCCAAGATGGGAGCATCCCTTGAGCCCAGGTTTGAGACCAGTCTGGGCAATATAGCAAGACCCCATCTCTATAAAAATTAGCCGAGTGTGATGGCACATGCATCTGTGGTCCCAGCTACGCAGGAGGCTGGGGCAGGAGGATCACTTGAGACCAGGGGTTTTAGGCCGCAGTGAGCTATGAGTGAACTGCTGCCCTCCAGCCTGGGCAACAGAGTGAGCCTGTCTCAATCGTCATCATCAATCATCATCACCATCACCGTCATCTCACAGACATCAGCAAAGACCAAGCCCCTTCCCTCTGGTGTCCGGGGCCATTTTCCCTCCTCATCCAAAGTGGCCACCGGGGCCAACCTCTTCATCCAACTGTGTTTGAGGCTGGAAAAAGAAGCGGGGAGATCTCCGCTGCGTGCCTCACTCTTTAATTGGGGAGAGAAAAACCTTCCCCAGACTCCCGCTAGGTCCCATGACGCAAACCAGCACAGAGAACGCATGTCTTAGGCCAGGCTCCTCCCAGGCAGAGCCTGAGGCAAGGATTTCTGTACACGCCATTTATTAGGAAGGCAGCGACCCGGACGGGTGGGAAGAGAGTGGGGAAGCAGGACGGGGCCGGAGGAAGAAGCCAGGCAAAGATCCCCCGGGAGCACTGCGGTGACAGCCCGGACAGTCCCACCTTGAGGCGAGGGCCAGGCTCTCGGCCCGCAAAAGCCAGTCCTTGCCAGGTGGCTCGCCCAGGTGGGTGATCTCCAGGCAAGGAGGGAGGAGGCTCCAGGGCCCAGAGTCAACCCTCGAAGGACGTTGAGAGTTCCAGACGCCGCAGCAGGGCGCCCAGGCCCGGGGTGCAGGCGCAGCTGGGTACGAGGGTGCCCGGGCACCAGCACAGGGCAGAATTGGGGCTTCCTGCCAGGGAGAGCAAGGAGCTGGAATGTTCCACCCGGGGCGGTAGGGGGGCTCTCCGTCGGGAACAAGGAGAGGGAAAGGCGGGGGGGAGGGGCGGAGAAACAGCAGCGTCTGCCGCAAGCCTCATCCGCCAGGTGACCCTGCCTCTGAACACGGCTGTCTTGGTCACACAGGAGAAGGAGGCCACGCCAGGCCACAGCCAGCCAGCCCTGTGGTCCTGTCCCCCACGCTTCCCACCCTCTGAGGAGCTTCCTGGGGCCCCTTCTGCCCACTCCGGGCCCTTGACTTCTTCCGGCCTGAGAGCCAGCAGAACTGAGACGGTGCCCTTTAAAAAGGGAAGCTCTGTCAGCCACCACATCGCGACATTGTCTTGGAAGAGCTAGAGTGACTCTCCTGCCTCAGCCTCCTGAGTAGCTGGGATTACAGGCACGCACCACCATGCCCAGCTAATTTTTTGTATTTTAAGGGGGGGAGAATTCTCTTGACTTACATCTTTACTGGGTGCCCCGAAAAAAAATATTCAGGGTTACAGATGGACAGCAGACTGTGCTTTCTGCATTCTCTTGAATGTCTTGCGCAGTCATAAAGGGGAGGGTTTGTAGCAAAGGTGGATGCTAAGAAGCTCATTAGGGCGCTGGAGGATCCGGGCTGTGAGGACAGGCCACGTCGGAGCCTCAGGTGCCATCTGAGTGAGGAACTGAGAATCACTGTGGGTGTGGCAGGGCTGGTGCCAGCTCGCTCTGTGGCACAGCTGAGCTGCCTGGTCGCCTTGCCCTGGCACAAATGCCCAGACGGGTTCCTTTGAACTCCTGGCCCCTGCGTGCTTTCTTCTACCCCGAAACGTGTGGCAGACGCAGGAGGAACTGTAGAAGATGGAGGCGCCTGAGCAGATGGGAGGCTGAGTTTTTCTCCGTGTTTTGACTCGGTAGCTTTGGTGGCTTGGCCTGGACACACGTTCTCTTTGCTGACGGCCGGGCATTTGGTGGGGGCTGCTGGGTCCGATGCCTCACTGGGGCCATGTGGAAGGAGAGGACAGATGGGGGCAGAGGTTGTGCAGGCCGAGGTGGGAAGTTCAAGTCCCACCAAGGCCCTTGGGCTGGGACTGTTGCCAACAGAGGAAGGAAGGATGGCAGAAGTGACTCAGAGTGACACATCCCCAACACAAAAGCCAGAAGGCTTTCCAGACCACAGCGACCGGGGACTTTCCAGGGTTTAGCATTGAAGGTTCTGTATCCTGGGAAGACCCTCAGTCCTGGGCAAACTGGGATGATGGGTCACCCGACTGCAGACACCCCAGGTTCCCAAGCGAGAGAGCAGTCCAGACGCAGAGGACATGGCCTGGGAGTCTTGAGCGAGATCACCGCACTGCACTCCAGCCTGGGCGACACAGCAAGACTCCACCTCAAAAAAAAAAGAAAAAGGAAAAGAAAGGTCAGGGATGTTTGCTGCTGGGTGGTGGCCGCGTTCTTATCACCGACCATGGAGACTGAGATGAAGGCCTCTGGTGGATGGAAATTATCAAGGAGGGGCCTGCCCTTGACTTCTGGAAAGAAATGCAGATCAGGGGAATGTGTACGAAGACAGAGATATTCACTGCAGCACTGAGAGAGACAGGAAGACGGGTGCGCTCTGCAGCACCGTCAGGCTGGGGCTGGCTGCTGAGTTAGTGTCCATTCACCCAGGGGACTGCAATGGTCTTGGAAAGAAAATGTGGATTCTACATGAAACTGATGCGGAACAAGCTCCAATACTGATTGCTTAGTGAATATTCAAGAGGCAAAATGGGGTGTAGAGCAGGTTGTGTTTGTGTAAAAAGGGTAGATATCATTCGCCGTCAGGAAAATGCAAATCGAACGACCATGAGACACCACTTCACACCCATTTGGAAGGATGGCTATAATCATAATTTTAAAAAACAGAAAATAAAAGTGTTGGTGAGGATGTAGAGAAATCGCAACCTTCATGCACTGCTGGTAGGAACATCACCGATACAGCTGCTGGAACTGGTGTTTCCTCAAAAGCAGACATAGTGTGATGCCGCTACGACCTAGCAATTCCGCTCCTGGGGATGTACCCGAAGAGGTGAGCACAGGTACTCAAACAAATACTTGCACATAAATGTTCACGGCAACACTGCTCACAATAGCCAAAAGATGGGAACAACCCAAATGTCCATCAGTGGGTGAATGGAGGAAGAAAATGTGGTCTAGCCACATGTGGGTTATTTTTCAGCCATAACAAGGAACGAAGCCCGAGGCAGGCTAAATACGGATGAACCTTGCAAATATCATGCCAAACCAAGGAAGCCACATATAGAAAAACAACTATTGTATAAATCCATTTATACAAAATGTACGGAACAGACAAATCCGTAGAGACAGAAAGTAGACTGGTGATTGCCAGGGGCTGGAGAGGGGCTGAGGGAGCTGTGGAGATACTACTTAATGGGTACAGATTTCCTTTTTGGGTGATGAAAATGTTCTAGGCTGGGCACGGTGGCTCACGGCTGTAATCCCAGCACTTTGGAAGGCCGAGGCAGGTGGATGGCTTGAGGTCAGGAGTTTGGGACTAGCCTAGACAACATGGTGAATCTCTGTCTCTACAAAAAATACAAAAGTTAGTCAGGTGTGCTGGGATTCACCTGTAGTCCCAGCTACTCGGGAAACTAAGGCATGAGAATCCCTTGAACCCAGAAGACGTAGATTGCAGTGACCTGGGATCACACCGCTGCACTCCAGCCTGGATGACAGCGTGAGGCTCTGTATCAAAAAAAAAAAAAAAAAAAAAATTCTGGGACTAGATGTGGTGATGGCTGTGAATGTACTGGATGTCACCAATGATCAATGTTATGTGTATTCTGCCACACATGTACATATAAAAGGCAGTACGTATAGGCATACAAACACATAAGCATACATACACATATCCTGTTATATGCACAAAATATCTCTGGAAGGAAAAATTGATAACTATGGCTGTCCTTGGCGATGGGAAGTAGAATCTGGACATCGGGAAGGGAGGCTTCTTTTATTGTATATTATCTGGGTCTTTTGGGGCTTATTTTGTCATATACATGTATTACTTTAAAAATGGAATAAGGGCCAGGTGCAGTGGCTCACACTTGTAATCCCAGCTCTTTGGGAGGCCAGGATGGGAGGATCACTTGAGCCTAGGGGTTGGAGACCAGCCTGGGTATCATAGTGAGACCCTGTCTCTACCAAAACATTTCAAAATGAGCCAGGTGTGGCAGCAGGTGCCTGTGGTCCCAGTTATTTGGAAGGCTGAGGTAGGAGGATCACTGGAAACCCAGAAGGTCAAGGCTGCAATGAGCTAGGATCGCAGCACTGCACTGCACACCAGCTGGGGGCAGAGACAGCCGTCTCAAAAAAAAAAAAAAAAAAACAAAAACCGGAATAAACTCTCCAGATGAATTTTAAAAGAATACGTAAGAATTCAGGGGAAATAACATGTCCAAGACATGTCCCCTTCGAGGCCATGTGGATCACGTGGCCAGACAGCAGGAAAAGCACTGAGTCACTCATCTTCGACGAAGCCCTGCCTTTGCCTCTGAGGACAAATATTCCTTCAAATCCCAAGGGAGGAAGAGACGTTCTAAAGAGAGAATCGGATTCATGGTTGGCCAGGAGTCAGTGAAAGAGGACCCAGGAGAAACCTGCTGGAAAGTAAGTAAAGCCTGACGGTTGGGCAAGGGCCCCAATTTTCCAAAAGGGAAAATGATATGGATTCTGGAAACCCCAGATGGGGTATGTCTGACAGCAAGAGTTCTTCGCACAATTCTGGAACAGAGCATTACACAGATGGCTTGTGGCTGTTTAGAAGAAAATATGATTATCATGAGAAGCTGACACAGGTTCACTAAACTACCCCCTGCCGACTAATGTCAATTTCCTGTTTTCATGGGGAGACCACCCTGGTAGACCAGATGGCCACTGAGGACCCTGCCCTCCTGAAAGAGAAGTAGGATTGTGGTTTCATTATCTTTAGAGTGGAAATTGTGATCAGTTCTTTGATTATTTGCCTTGTGTTGCCGGCACGTGCATCATCCAGCAACATGACTCCCATCCCACATGTTTTTAGGTAATTTCCCCTAATAATTGTTTGTCTATTTGTCAGCTGCTCAGACTTACCTTAATAACTTGTATTAATCACGCATCTTTTGATGGCAGGGGAAAGAAATCCAACTCAAATGGTCTTAGGTGGAAATGCCTGGCGATTTATGGTTTCAGGCATGGCTGCATCCAGGTACTTAAATGACATCATTGGGAACCTGTAGCCTGTTGTATGTTGGATCTGATTTCCCTCATTTTAGGGCTGGATTTCCTCAAGTGGAGGAAAGATGGATCCAACAGCTCGTAGATGACCTCTTATCACCTTGGCAACTGAGCAGAAAGGGGCCACCTCCTGACTGACAGCTCAGTTGTCTGGGCCAACTCTGATTGGCCCAGCTGGATCTCATGCCCACCCTTGAGCCAGTTACCATCACTCTGCTGGGCCGGGTCATATCCTCCATACAAGTCATATCAGATATGATTTCATTTAGCAAGTGGGAGAGGAAAGCTTCTCCACGGAAAACTGAGATATTATTATCTGCAAAAGAAGAAACGGACACTGATCAGGCCAAAACAAGTCTAATCTAATTGATGAGGTGTGCACACATTGTGCATCGGGGAGTCCCACATGGCATCTCAAAGCCACAATGAATCTGCACCAGAACGTGCTGGACCCCCATGAACACAGAAATGAGAGCTACCTCATGGATAGTACTCGGATCCATGACGGTGGGACGGTGATCTTGGGAGGTATGTTTGTACATGAGGCCACACCCGGGCCACACAGGTGGGTCATGGCAAGGCCTTTCCGTCTAGAAGTGAGAGCTGTGTTCCTAAGACTTTGGTGTTGCTGAGGGGAGAAAGAGAGGCAGAGCTGGAGGTCAGAGAGACGGTGTCCAGGAAGCAGGCAATGTGAGCGGGATGGGAGCCGTCCCCCTCTTCTCAGCTGGGCATGGGTGTCTCCTGGGTGTGCCTCTGGCAGAGGTGGGACCCATGGCTCAGCACGCCTCCAATGAAGGCAGGGGAAGACATCTAGGTGTGGAATGTAAAGTAAAGCAAAGTGCCACCAAGCACTAGCTGCTGCTGGGCACCGTGGCTCACGCCTGTGGTCCAGCACTTGGGGAGGCTGAGGTGGGCAGATCGCTTGAGTCCAGGACTTCAAGACCAGCCTGGGCAACATAGAAAAACCCTGTCTCTACTAAAAACATAAAAATTAGCCAGGGGTGGTAGCTACTTGGGAGGCTGAGGCAGGAGAATCGCTTGAGCCCAGGACGCAGAGGTTGCAGTGAGCTGAGAAAGTACTATTGCACTCCAGCCCGGACAACAGAGCGAGACCCTGTCTCAAAAAAAAAAGATGCCAGCCTCAACCTTTGGCAGCAATTGCCTTTGACACTGTGTTGCAAGGAATTAAAGGCGTTATCTGGAATCAATGGGCAAGAGTGATGGGATGGGTTAGCAATGCCTGCTCCCGGAGCACAGGCTGCCAGGGTAGACACACCCCGTATTTGCGGAGACTGGGTGGGGTCTTCTCCAGGCCGTTCCAAAGAGCGGGGGTGTCAAGAGGCCACCCCAGCAACGGAGGACAGATTTCTTTCCATCCGGTGCTCTATGAAATCATCTCTAAGCAAACAGTGCTCCCTCTGTCCAAGCCTCTTCTGAGTCTGCAAAATCAACAACAGGTGTTTGCTGCTCATGCGATTCCCACCACCAAAAATAGGCATGAAAATAACGAAGGCACAGGCAGTGTCCCGACTCCAGTCCCTCCGAAGCCCGGCGCATGTTCTCACGCCCGTGCACTGCCGGGTCTGTGGCTTGGCTAATATTTTTCTTAAAACGGCTTCACTTTAAAACCGTTTTTATTAAAGTATGGCATGCATACGCAAGAGTGTACAGGTCTGAAGTGCATGGCTTGAAGGATTTTCATGAAACGATCACACCTGTGTGACCAGGACTCACTTCAAGAAACACAACATTCCCAGATGTCCTCTCAGGAGCCCCTAACCCAGACCCCTTTTCGTTAACCCCAAAGGGTCAGAACAAGCCTGACTTATTTATTTATTTATTTTGAGACATGGACTTGCTGTGTGGCCCCGGCTGGAGTGCAGTGGCACCATCCTGGCTCGCTGCAACCTCCACCACCTCCTGGGTTCAAGCCATTCTCCTGCCTCAGCCTCCTGAGTAGCTGGGACTACAGGCACGCACCACCACACCTGGCTAATTTCTATATTTTTAGTAGATACGGGGTTTCGCCATGTTACCCAGGCTGGTCTCAAACTCCTGACCTCAGGTGATCTGCCCGCCTTAGCCTCCCAAAGTGCTGGGATTGCAGGCGTGAGCCACTGCCCCCCGCTAACACTAGCCTGACTTCTAACTGCAGATTGGTCCCACCTGATTTGGGACTTTTCAGATCAGCACGCTCTTACAGTGCGGGCTGTTTAGCGGCTCTTTCATCCATGTTATGGGAGTGGTTGTTCTTGTTCGTTGCTGAATACGATTCCATGGTGTAAAGATGCCACAATTTATTTAACGAGCTATTTTTTGTTACGTTATTTATTTATTTATTTATTTTTGAGATGGAGGCTCGCTCCTCCACCCAGGCTGGAGTACAATGGCACCATCTCAGCTCACCGCAACCTCTGCCTCCCAGGTTCAAGCGATTCTCCTGCCTCAGCCTCCCGAGTAGCTGGGATTACATGTGTGCACCACCACACCTGGCTAATTCTTGTATTTTTAGTAAAGACGGGGTTTCACCGTGTTGGTCAGGCTGGTCTCCAACTCCTGACCTCAAATGATCTCCCCACCTCGGTCTCCCAAAGTTCTGGGATTATAGGCGTGAGCCATGGCATCCAGCCTATCCATCCATGTTGACAGGCGTCTGGGAGTCTGTATTCTGGAGTGTTCTGAGTAACCCTGTGCCCACCCCCTTACCCATGGCTTTTTTGGTTGCTGTCGTTCATTTGTTTTTAGAAACGGTCTTGCTCTGTCACCTAGGCTGGAGCGCAGGGGCACCATCACGGCCTCAGCCTCCCGGCTCGGCGGATCCTTTCACCTCCGCCTCCCGAGTCGCTAGAACTACAGGTGCCCAGCTAATTTTTTGTATTTTTTTGTAGGGATGGGGTTCTGCCATGCTGCCCAGGTTGTTTTTGAATTCTTGGGCTCATGCAATCTGCCCACCTTGGCCTTCCAAAGTGTGTTACAGGATTGAAACTGCCGGGTCATCGGGTGGGCACAAGTTCAGATACAGTAGATATTGTTTTCCAAAGTGGTTCGACCAGTTGACACTCCCAAGTGGGTAAATGAGGATTTATCTGTTTGCCCTAAACTTATTTTTTAAAGGAAATTATATAGCTATCATTAAGGAAAAATTAGGCTGGGCACAGTGGCTCATGCCTGTGATCTTAGTGCTTGGAGAGGTCGAGGCAGGAGGATCGCTTGAGCCCAGGGGTTTGATAATAACCTAGGCAACATTGTCTCTACAGAAAATTTTAAAAATCAGCTGGGCGTGGAGGCGTGCACCTGTAGTCACAGCTACTCAGGAGGCTGAAGCAGGAGGATCACTTGGGCCCACCAGATTGAGGTTGCAGTGACCTGTGATGGTGCCACAGCACTCCAGCCTGGGTGACAGAATGAAACCCTGTCAGAAAGAGAAAGAGAGAGGAAGGAAGGAAGGAAGGAAGGAAGGAAGGAGGGAGGGAAGGAGAGAGAGGAAGAAAGGAAGGAAGAAAGGAAGGAAGGAAGGAGGGAGGGAAGGAAGGAAAGAAGGAAGGAAGGAAGGAAAGAAGGAAGAAGGAAGGAAGGAAGGAAAGAAGGAAGGAAGGAAGAGAGGAAGGGGAGAAAAAGGAAAATCGGTATCACTTGCCACAAATAAAAGGTTATAATATTGAGGTTTTTGCAAAAGTAATTGCAGGTTTTTGCCATTAAAAGTAATTGCAGCCTGGCGTGGTGGCTCGCACCTGTAATCCCAGCATTTTGGGAGGCCGAGGCAGGCAGATTACCTGAAGTCAGGAGTTCAAGACCAGCCTGGCCAACATGGTGAAACTCCGCCTCTACAAAAGTACAACAATTAGCCTGGAGTGGTGGCAGGCACCTGTAATGCCACTTACCCGGCAACCGAGGTGGGAGAATCACTTGGACCTGGGAGATGGAGGCTGCAGTGAGGCAAGATCTCGCCATGGCACACTCCAGCCACAACAGAACAAGACTCCGTCTCAAAAAAAGAAAAGAAAAAAGAAATTGCAAAAACGGTGATCACTTTTGCACCAACCGAATAACTATGATAAAAACTAATGACTATTAAAAAATTCATCCGAAGCCTATGAGATAGCTCCTCACTGAGAATCACCTCGGTGCTGCCAGCGGTGTGGGGTGTGGACGTCACCCTTCCGGAGAGTCTGGGGTGGGGGCAGGGACGGTCAGGAGCGCCCCTGCTGTTGTTGTGTTTAGCCCTTTCTCACTCATCCTGCTGGGAGCCTCCCCGAGCCCCCACGGACACCAGGGAGGGCCCTGATTGGTCTGGAGTGATCCATTCTCCCTGTGCCCGGGATTGGTTCAGGAGCGGGCATGTGACTTGATTCAGGCCAAAAATGTCTCCTTGCTAAAGCCACGTGGGTTGGGTTTTCCCATCACCTTCGGCCGGAAGCACCTTCACTGATGCTCTTGGTGTCTCAAGTTTCATGGACAGATGTGGGTTCTAATCCCAACTGGATCACTTTTCAGCTGTGTGATCCCAGAAGAAGCCCCTTTGCCTCTCTGAGCCTGAGTTCCCTCGTTTCTGAAACAGGATCAACAACACACAGCATAGAGAAAAAAGAGGGAAAGCGACTGCATCAAAGTGAAAACGCTGTGTGCCTCCAAGAGCACGAGAAGAGGCTGACAGGGGCCTCATGGGGGCGGGGGCCTGGCGAGGGCCGTCCTGCCCTGTCCCTGCGTCCCATGACGCACCAATGGCCCGGCCTTCTCTGGCCCCTCTCAGGGCCCACCACTGGCCCATGTCGACCCTGGAGCCCAAAGCCCCCTCCGCAGGCTCCCCTACTCCAGGTCGAGGGCCTGATTGTCAGGAAGGACAGAGCTGCCCTCCCCATGAGAGGGCAGGGGTGGTCTGAGTCATGGTGAGTTCACATCACCTGTCAACCAGACAAGGCGCGTGGGCCTGTCAGTGGTTGGATACTGGAGTCCGGAGTTCCCGGGAGGGGCCCAGGCTGGAGCTGGGGTTCTAGAAGTCACCCATCCCCATGACAATGAGACGTAAGCTCCATAATGGATGCGGACACAGAGCGATGCCAGTGCACAGAGAGCACCTGAGCCCTGGGGGTGCCAGCTTTCGCGGGTGGGAAGATGCGCAAGCTGCAGCCAGAGAGGCTGAGGGGGGGACAGTGAGACGGGAGGGAAGCCGGAGTTCACGTCCAGCCGTGCATTCATCTGAGCCAGGCCAAGCAGGGTCCACATCAGGCCCTCGCCACTCGGGCTTCGGGACAGTCTCTCTCCCCTGTCCCTGAGAGACTCACTGGGCTTCCTGTCTGTCCTCTGGCACCGCCTACACGCCCCTTCCGCTTTCTGCAATGTCCTGGAAGGACAGAAGGAGGTCATGGGCCCTCGCAGAGCGAGGACGGGAGCTGTGGCAGGCTTAGGGAGGAGGGATGGCAGTCACAGCAGCAGCAGCATGAGCTTCCCTCTTTACCCTGTGGGCAGGGCCAGCCAGGGGCTTGGGGTGGGGAGGGCAGAGTGCGAGGCTTCCTCCTGCTGCGCCGGCTGCCCAGTCTCCTACCACCTTTGGAAACTCCAGAAGCTTACTGGGGCCAGGAATGCAGGGCAGGGGCTGCTGTGATCAAGGAAAGACCCCGCGTGGCCACATCCTGATTTCTGCAAGAGAAGCCTCCTTCCTCCCCCGCTTCCTCCTCCCCTCCCCACCTGTCCCTGTCCTCCCCTTCTCTCCCTCCCTCCCTCCTACCTCCTTCTACTTTTCCCTCCTTCCTTCCTTCCGTCCGTCCTTCCTTCCTTCCTTCCTTCCTACCGTCCTTCCTCCCTTCCTTCTTTCCTTCCCTCCTTCCCTCCTTCCTTCCTTCCCCCCCTCCCTCCCTTCCCCCCTCCCTCTTTCCCTTCCTTCCTTCCTAATTGTGGTAAATAGGCGTAATATAAAATGAACCATTTTACCATTTTGAAGTATTCTGTTCACTGACACTGGGTACCTTCACGATGCTGCGCAGACACCACCGCTATCTCGTTCCAAAACATTTTCACTTTCCCAAAAATACCTTCATGCCCACTAACAGTCACTCCCTCACTCCAGCCCCGACAGCCACAGACCTCCTTTCCGTCTCTGGGTTCACCTGTTGCGCGCATTCCACGTCAATGGAATCGTGCAGGATGTGGCCTTTGCACCTGGCTTCTTTCACTTGTGATGTTTTTGAGGTTCATGTGTGTTGCAGCGTGGGCCGGTGTTTTCTTCCGTCTTGTGGCTGAATCATCTCCCATTGTGTGGCTGGACCCCGATGTGTGTATCCATTGATTCTTCCATGGACGGTTCCCTTCCGCCATGGTGAATAAGGCTGCGGTGCTCATTGGTGTGAGAGCAACTGAGGCCCTGTTAGCAGTTCTCCTGGGTATGTACCCAGGGGGAGGGGATTCCTGCACCACACGGTCATTCTATGTTTCCGTTTTTGAGGAACTGCCACACTTATTCCCACAGGGGCTGGACCATTTTATAATACAGAAATGCACGGAAATGACTGGTTTCTCCACGTCTTCACTGACACTTGTCATTTTCCCTTTTAGAAAGAACTAAGGCAGGGCGCGGCGGCTCACACCTGTAATCCCAGCACTTTGGGAGGCCAAGGTGGGTGGATCACGAGGTCAGGAGGTCAACACCATCCTGGCCAACATGGTGAAACTCTGTCTCCACTAAAAAATTAGCTGGGCGTGGTGGTACTGCTTCAGGAGGCTGAGGCAGGAGAATCACTTGAACCCAGGAGGCGGAGGTCGCAGTGAGCCAAGATCTTACCACTGTACTCCAGCCTGGGCGACAGAGCGAGACTCTGTCTCAAAAAAAAAAAAAAAAAAAAAATTAAAGCCATCCTAGTGGGCACGAAGTGCTCTCACTGGGCGTTTGATTTCGTTTCCCTAACATCTAACGCAGCTGGGCGTCTTTTCACGTGCTTGTTGGCCATCGGTATGCGGGAGAGGCCATATACGTTCACCTCCTGTAGCCTGATGCCTACATCCTCATGTGGGGCGCACGACCCCATCCATGAGCTGAACCTCTGGGCTCACCAGATCTGGGTTCAGATCCGATTTGCTTCTTCCACTCTCGCGCGGGGTGACCTGGCCCACATTGCCCTATTTTTCGGACTCTGTTTCCTCACCGCTGAAGGTGGCTGACAAGGACAGGGCTGAGAGAAGTCCCATGTACCAAGCACTTAGACCAGCACCCAACTCTTAGTGAGCACTTCCAAAGTATTGCTGGTCTGGGCAGTCCTTCCCGGGCCACCTGTGGGAACTCCCCATTGACACCGAGCAGAGGTCTCCCCCGAGTCCTCCCCAACCAGCCTTTAGGACTTGGTCATTGTGAGATTTTCCTTTTGACGTGGAGGGAAACTAACACTAAGTCTTCTACCGTCCAGGCAATGGATGAAGCGTTCACGCTGTGGGCCCTGCGCTGGGGGAGAGGCCCTAGGAAAGATCATGGCAGCTGAGCCTGGGTGTTGGAGACATTCACTCCTATTATCCGCCCCACAACCTGTGAACCAGGTGCTGCTACTATACCCATTTTACAGATAGGGAAACTGAAGCCCAGCGAGCTACTCTAGGGAATACGGTAGAGTTAGGGTTTGAACCCAGGCCATTCTGCCCAAGCAATTATTCCCTTCTTTCTTGCTGTGGAACCCTGATTTTAGTGAGGAGCCTGTGCTTCTCCGGGGGACTCAGGAAACCGGGACACATCTTTAGCTCTAGGGGAAAATCCAGATTGGTCCCAGGCAATTGATGTGATTCTGTTTCGTTTGCCAAAGGCTAGTCAAGCCACGAGCATGGGACCCAATTCTGGCCAATGAGATATGAGTAAAGGGCTGCAGTGGGCTTTGGGGAAAGGGCTCTTGTTCTTCATGCACTGAATGTTGTGCCTGGATATATTAGTTGGAGCAGTGGCAGCTATTTTGTGGTCAGGAGGAAATTTGGGATGAGAACCAATCTGAGGAGATGAAAGCAGAAAGATGGAAAGAACCGGGAGGTCCCTGACAATGGCACTCAATCTAACCAAACCCAGAACGACCCTTCCTTCTAATGTCTTGCTATGCGAAATAATAAATGACCTCAGTACTTAAGTTGATTTGAGCTGAAGTTTTTGTGACTTGCCGCAGAATGGATGTGATTGAGTGACTGTCAGCCTCGTGCAGACAGGGACGTTCTCTGGCTTGGTGGCCACCGTCTCCCTGGTGCCTGGAACACTGCCTGGCACACAATAGGTGCTCAATTAAGATGAACTGATGAGGCAGTGGCTGGAGCCCCCATTGCAGGTTCAGACAATACACAAGGCAAAAGCGGGAATCCTGAAATGGCCACTGCAGGCTTTGCAGTCGGACAGAGCGGGTTCCAAGCCCGTGGTCCCCTCTTAAGTCAGTCAGGTCATCTCGAGCTGATTCTCCCACCTTTATTTTCTTATGCGTGAGATGATCTGCTGGATGGAATAACAGCCCAGAGGTGTCCCCATCCTAATCCCTAGTCTGCGAATCGGCTACCCGACGTGGCAAAGGGGCTTTGCAGGTGTGATTCAGGACTGTGAGATGGGAGATGATCCTGGATTACTTGGGTGGGCCCCATGTATCACGAGCCTCCTTGTCAGAGGGAGGCAGGAGGTCAGAGTTGGGGAGGAGATGCCGCGACGGAAGAAGAGGCTGAGTGAGGTGAGGCCACCAGCCTCTGGCAGCTGGAAAAGGTGAGGAAATAGATTCTCCCCCAGAGCCTCCAAGGGGAACACAGCCCTGCTGGCACCTTGATTCTATCTCTCCAGGACCCACTTCAGACTGCGGACCTCCAGAACTCAGATCATGAATCTGCACTGTTTCCAGCCACCACGTTTGACCTAAGTGTTCACAGCAGCGACAGGAGGCTCCATGCCATGGGGCTGATGAGCATGTCTCCCTCCAAAGGTTCTTGCAGATTCCAGAAGCTTGGACATGAACTTGGCAGGATGTAAGAGCCCAGGCAGCCTTAGCAAGTGATTAGCCAGTCTCAGTACCCGTCCTGCCTCTGCCGGGAAGTCATCCCTGATTTCTCCAGAACCATGCCCACACCTCCCATTGCGGCTGATGTCTGTATGGCCTGGCACTGTGCTAAGGCTTTACACCCAGGATGCCATTTAATTCTAATGGCCGCCCGGTGAGGAAGGGGCTCACAGGACACCCATATAACAGAAAGGAAACTGAGGTATGGGAGGGTGGGAGGGATAATGGGATGGGCAGTTTTGGAGCCTCCCAGGCCTGATCCACCGGCATTGTGCACCCTTCCTCCACTTGACTTGGCCCCCAGAGGCCCTGAGAGCAGGATGCGCCCCAAGGCCGAGGTGTGTGCCTTTCCACAAAGAGCTTCCAAGGGCTCACAGGGACATGCTCACGGGGAGCAAACTGCTTTACAGGCACAAACAGGCTCCCTCCCTTTTCCCTGCTCAGGCTTGTCTTGGCCCAGCCCCACAGGGCCTGGGGCACTGGGCCTCCATATCTCGCCTGCATCTCGCCCGCTGACCCTCTACAGCCCCCGTTCCCCACCCCCTGCACGGCCCCTGCCTTGGCACCCGTCATTTCTCACTGCCATGACCTCCACCTGGCCTCCCTGCCTCCCAGGGATCCCCATTGTGAAACACGCCCCAGACCCGACCATCGTCCTGCTAAAACCTGTCAGGGTCTCCCCAGTGCTTGCAGGGGAAGGGTGGGCTCTGTGTTGTGGCTTGTGAGGACATGCGTGTCTGCTGAGCTCATGCATCCTACCTGAGGACCTTTGCATTTGCCACGCCCCCTGCCCCACATGTCCTCGTGGCTGGCACTCTCTTTCATTCCCGTGTCACCTCCCCCAAGAGGCCTTCCCCAGCCACCCTCTGCTTTACCCTCCTCTCAACACTGCCTGAAACAGGAACACACCATTACACATTAATTTGATTTCTTGCGCATTCGGCCAGGCAGGGAGTCCAGCCCCATTTTACAGATGAGGAAAACTGAGGCCCAGGGAGACCGAATGACTTGCCCTCTTCACGCTCCAGCCACACGGGTGTTCTATCCACTCTCAGACACACTGAGTCACTTCCCATGGTGTGGCCTTTGCATCTGCTGTTCCTCCCACCTAGAATGCTGTTCCCTCAGCCCCGGCTGCCTCCGTCTTAAACGTCACCTCTTCAGGGAGATCCCCAGATTACCTAATCTCAAACCTGTCCTCTTCCTGCCCTCCAGCGCTCTTGGTCCCTGTCCTTTTGGGTCCCCATCGCCAGCCTTGACGATATTTTCTTCCTCGGCTCGTGTGATTTGTGACTCCCTCGGGCTTGTGGGACGAGGCTCTGCCCCGGGTGTTTGGAGGGCTGAGTGCGTGAGGTAGGGACTCCTGGCAGGATGCTCAGTGATGTCACAGGCCTGGGCTGCCAGGGAGCTGCCGCCCTGCCCAGGTGGGAAGCCACCCTCCGAATGAGACTCTGTCCCCACAGTGTCTGCCCCCCTGCTGAGTCCACCCAGCCCAGTGGCTGCCAAAGACCTTCTCTCCACCATGTCTCCACCCCGTGGCCTCGGTCCTGAATTTGAGTGTGGTGAATGGGTTACTGGACCCAGAATCCACACTGAGCCCTAGCTGCAAGGGATCCTGGAAACACGGCTGTTGGCTTCTGCCGTTCAGGAAGACAGACCAGGAGGAGTGGGCCCAGCCAGGCGTCCCCCACTCTGCCCTGCCAGAGAGCTGCCTCCGTGTCGAGTCCCATTCACCGTGGGGCCCCAGGACCAATTGAATACATGTTTGTTGAGTGGCTCAATGAGATAGCCGAGTTTGGAGGTGAAGCCAGCTCTGTCGGATTCGAATCTGTGGATCCTTTCCACCTTAACTTGCTGGAGGGACCCTCCCCCTAGGATTTTGGAGCCCTATAAACTGTTCACATGTGATACTGGGCTTTCAATAATTCTGGCAGGCACCGGAGAGGTCTGGAGGGCCCTTCTGAGCTGGGGGGACTGGCTGCATTCACATTTTTAAAATGAGAGTTACAGTATGACGGGCTCAGTCAGGCAGAAGCCAGAGGGGACCCAGGAGGGACACACAAGCTCAGTTCTAAGACCGCAGGTCTCACCCACCGGTGCCGGGCCTCTGGGTTCTGATCTCCCCTTGGCCCAGGCCTGAGCAGGGCGGTTTGGGCCAGGGCTGCTTTGGAGTTGGATGCAGAAATGGCCACCGCGCAGTGCGGACTCCTTCACCATCTGTGCGTGCATCCGTGCGCGTCTGTGCCCTGGGAAGAAGGGATGGGGCTCGGCGGGGGGTTGGCTTTCCAGGCCCAAGCGGGACATGAGGCCACCCAGGGGCTAATTACTCACATTCTCGGGGAGGCTGAAAAGCAGCAAATGTGGTGCAAAGATGCTGGAAAGGAGACCTCCTTGAATCCCGAAAGACTCCACAAGTGCACGCAGGGATGTCAAAGCCAGATGTCCATGCTGAAACACAAAGCCAGAAGGCATTTCCAGCTGTGAATATTTCACACGGGACCTGGTCAGAGCAAGTGACCCTCTGCCTCGACCCCCATTTCCCAGGGCGTCCCCTACACCCGCCCTTGTCGCATCCTCCCCCAGCCCCCACCCAGAGGCAACCTCTGCTGTCAATTTGTCCTGTGTCCTCCCCAGCCTCCACCTGGCTCCTGCCACGTGACCCTCCCTGAACGGCCCACTCCATCCGCCCTTCTCACACTGGCCTCTTTGCTGTTCCTGGAATACACCAGGCACGTTCCCACCCCAGGGCCTTTGCACAGGCAGTTCCCCTGCCTAGTCTGCTTTCACCCAGACACTTCACGGTTCCTCTCCTGACCTCCCACCCCTGTATGCAGGAAAGGAAAATTCCTTTCCTGATTTATTTATTATCTTTTCTAGACCGAGTCTCGCTCTGTCACCCAGGCTGGAGGTGCAGTGGTGCAATCGCAGCTCACTGCAACCTCCATCTCCCGGGTTCAAGTGATTCTCCTGCCTCAGCCTCCCAAGTGGCTGGGATTACAGGAGCCCACCACCACGCCCAGCTAATTTTTGTATTTTTGGTAGAGAAGTGGTTTCATCATGTTGGCCAGGCTGGTCTCGAACTCCTGATCTCTGGTGATCCACCCACCTCAGCCTCCCAACGTGCTGGGATTCCAGGCGTGAGCCACCATGCCGGGCCTTCTTTTCCTGATTTATTTCTCACAGAGCACTTACCATCTTCTAGTCCAGGGAATTATATATTTATTTTTAATGATGCATCCTTCTCTTTGGAACGTCAGCTCCACAGAGGCAGCGACTGCCTATCTTATGCACCGCTGCATCTCACACACCTAGTGTGGCGCCTCGCACACAGGCACTCCTGAAGGAATGAATGTCACACCTGGCGTGGCGCCTCACACACAGTGGGCACTCCTGAATGAATGAATCCCCTTGCAGAAGTCTTCATGTATGGAAGATGTGGAATCAGTCTAAGTGTCTACCAGTGAAGGAGTGGATAAAGAAAAGGTGGTACAAATACACCATAGAATGCTATTTAGTTATGAAAAAGAATGAAATCCTGTCTTTTGCAGCAATGCAGATAGAACTGGAGTCCATTATCTTAAATGAAATGACTCAGACTCAGAAATACTGGCTGGGCGCAGTGGGCCATGCCTGAAATCCCAGCACTTTGGGAAGCCATGGGCAGATTACTTGAGGCCAGGAGTTCGAGACCAGCCTGGCCAACATGGTGAAACCCGTCTCTACGAAAAATACAAAAATTAGCTGGGCATGGTGGCGCACGCCTGTAGTCCCAGCTACTTGGGAGGCTGAGGCAGGAGAATTGCTTGAACCTGGGAGGCGGAGGTTGCAATGAGCCAAGATCATGCCACTGAGCTCCAGCCTAGCTTAGGTGACAGAGCGAGATTACGTCTCACAAAAAAGAGACAAATACTGCATGTTTTCACTTACAAGTGGGAGCTAAAGAATGTGTACACGTGGAAGCAGAGTGTGGAAAGACTGAGAGGAGGGAGGACACGGTGGGGGGTTGGAGGGGGGCTTGGATGGTGTGAGGTCGCTCGTAGGGCACAAGGCACACCAGGTGATGCATGCATCCTCAGGCCTGACTTCCCCACAGTGCAATGTCACAATGTAGCAAAACTGCATTCTTACCCCACTCATATATGCAAAAACTGTCCCTGCGGAGACCAGCGGCATAAGCACACTTACCCCTCCCCACCTGTCTGCACGAAAGGCACCACACTGCACACCCCGTGCTGCGCCTGCGTTTGTACTAAACAACGTATCTCGGAGGTCTGTCCCCAGGAACAGAACTCACAGCCTGGTCTCAGCCTGTTCACAGCTGCAGCCTGTCCTGTTGGAGGGACGGCAGGACCCACCTAGCTGGTGCCACCGAGGCCATTCAGGAGAGTGAGGCTGCAGGGACCAGGTGGTCCTCGCTGGCTCTCTCCCCTCGATGGGGCCCTCTGTGCTCCCACCTCACGGAGCCTGAGAGCAAAGACCCAGGCAGATGCCCCAGTGGGACAACACCCCAGAAACGAGGGGGAGCCCCTGGGAGAAAGCGAGCTGTTGATCTTCAGAGGTCATTGGCCCCAGCGGCGGGGGCCTGGGATGCTCCTAGCTCCATCCGTTCTGAAATGTAAACAGTGTCTTCATTGAAGGGGCAGAGGAAGCCGGGGGTGACATTGCAGTTTCTTGCAGCAAGGGTGAGTGGGGCTGGCAGGGGACTCTGAGTGGCATCCTCAGTGAGGTTTCTCCAGGACTGTGAGATCAGAAGGGCCCCTGGACTCCCCTGGGCAGGAAGGACGAGGTCCAAGAGATCCTGTCCCCTGCCAATCCCCCATGTCCTGAACTCTCCCTTTGTTTGAATGCCAGGGTATTTTTCTTAGCCTTTAGAGGGCTGGCTTCAGGGCCTGACTCTTTATGTCCAGGGAGGGTCCTTGCTTAGCGCACAAGGTTGACGATAACTTCCTTTTTCCGGCAACAGCTCCCTGTGGTGACAAAAGATGGCCTCCTTCACTGCTTGATCCCACCATGCCCAGCACATAGTAGGTGCTTAATTACTACATATTGAATAAAACTGTGGGCTGGGCATGGTGGCTCAGGCCTGTAATCCCAGCACTTTGTGAGGCCAAGGCGGGTGGATCACCTGAGGTCAGGAGTTCGAGACCAGCCTGGCCAACTTAGTAAAAATACAAAAATTAGCTGGGTGTGGCGGCACGTGCCTGTAGTCCCAGCTACTGGGGAGGCTGAGGTTTGAACCCGGGAGGCAGAGGTTGCAGTGAGCCGAGATCACGCCACCGCACTCCAGCCTGGGTGACAAAGCCAGACACCATCTCAAAAACAAAAAACAAACATCTGTGATGCAGTCATTGAAACCAGGCCTCCCCTCCTCCTGCAGAGCTTGGCCCCAGGCGCGTCCTTCGTTTGGGTGTCTTTAGGGTTGTCACCGATAGTGTGACATAGGTCCCTTGCCTGTGCTCTGCGATGGCCAGCCCGGGGCTCCTGGGGTGGCAGGGTCAACAGGTGCAGTTCTGCTCCATTGACGTGCTGCGCTGTGGTGAGGTCAGGGCCGACAGTGCACCTTCCTGCCCACATTTCCCCTTTGCCATTGAGGAAGGCTCTGCCTTCCCACCCCTACGAATCCTTCCATGTTGGGTGAGAACCACCCACAGCTGGTGGAAAGCTGGCTTGGGGAACCAACGCTTTGCAGGCGTCACAAACAGGCTTGCCCCAGCTGCTTGTCTACCCTCTTCCCTGCAGGAGCCATTGAGTATTCTGCTTGGAGGCTCCTGTGTTTTCAAGAAGGGTGGCTGAGCTGAATCCCAGCACTTTGGGAGGCTGAGGCGGGAAGATTACTTGAGCCCAGGAGCTGGAAATTGCAGAGAACTGTGATCACACCACTGCACTCCAGCCTGGGTGACAGAGTGAGACCCTGTCTCTAAAAAATAAGATAAAAACGCCTTGGGGCAGGTGCAGGGTGCGCCAGACCCTGTGGGCTAGCTCAGCTCTCTTCCAGCTCCAGGCTGGCTGCTTGGGTAAGCCCTGCGGGCTTTTCTTTTTTCTTTTTTTGAGACGGAGTCTGCCTCTGTCACCCAGCCTGAAGTGCAGTGACATGATCTCTGCTCACTGCACCCTGCATCTCCTGGCTTCAGGTGATTCTCCTGCTTCAGCCTCCTGAGTAGCTGGGATTACAGGCACACACCACCATTCCCAGCTAATTTCTGTATTTTTTTAGTAGAGACAAGGTTTCAACATGTTGGCCAGGCTGGTCTCGAACTTCTGACCTCAGGTGATCTGCCCAGTTTGCAGCTTCTGCTTCAAAGCACAACAAAAGTAAATACACACACACACACACACACACACACACACACACACACACACACGCACACACAAGATTTTTCTATACGGTCACAGTTCCAGCTGTGCATGTGAGGCTTGGCCCCAGGAATGCTCATTTGGGCGTCTTTTGGGCTGTTACTGATAGACAGTGTGACACAGGCCCCTTGGGTGTGATCCAGCAGCCAGTCAGCCTTTTGGGGTAGCCAAGCTCAAAGCTGCTCAGGCCGCCAGGCCCCCCAGCATCAGTCCTCACCCTACAGATGACTTGTTCTTCCAGGCCGGCCTTGAAGGTGGGGAGTTTTTTCCAGAGTGGCTGGATTTGAGCTGACATCATGGCTGACCATGTGAACTTGATAGCCTGAATGGGCATCTCCTGGGTGTCAGGCTGACAAATAAAGCATATTTTAGAGACAGGGTCTCGCTCTGTCACCCAGGCTGGAGGGCGATGATGTGATGACAGCTCGCTGCAACCTCAGGCTCCTGGGAGTCCCATCTACCCAGAGGCTGGGACCAATGGAAAGGTAAAGGCTTGACCCTAAAATGTGTCCCAGGAGCAAGTGCTGGAAAAATGGATATAGGATCAGCCATTTCCACTTACCTCTGGATTTTCCAGGGTCAACACCAGCCTCCTTCCCCCTCTGTTGATGCATTCATTCATTCATGTGTTCATTCACTTGCAACACATTTTAACTGAGTGCCTACTGTGTGCTGAGGATATAGCAGTGAGCTGGCCAGATAGGTCTCTGCTCTCATGGAGCTGACATTCTGGTGACCGAAGACAGTATATATCAGTGACAAATGCCCAGGATAATTTTAGGTGGTGATAAACACTGATGAAAATGAACAGGGTGTTGAGTTAGTGAGGGCCTTGACAGTTTCTTTAGATACAGGATCAGCGAGGGACTCTCTAAGGAGGTGACATTGAGCTGGGACCTGAAGATAGAAGATGACAGTCTCAGGCAGACAGAACAGCAGTGCAAAGGTGTTGAGGCAGGCATGGGCTGGACTATTTGCCGGGTACTTAGGAAGGAACGGTTGAATGATGGGAAAGGAGATGGCAGGGACGAAGCCTAACGGCAGGATTTGGCCCCACCCTGGGCGGGAGCCCCCGGGTGTATACAGCAGGCTCCAGACAGCTGCAGCCTGGCCCAGGCCACAAAACATGCTTCCCAGTGTCCCCAGCAACTTCCGAACTCAGCCTCGGTCAGTGTCTCCAGAGACTTCCTAACTCAGCTCCGTCTTCCCTCCTGTAAAATGGGTATGTTGAAAGTCTTCCCCTCGCAAGACAATTGAGCTGTTTGGGAAGCTCTTAGCTGCTACAGTTAGTAACACACAGTCCCGGAGGCCCCAGGGAGGCAGTTAGGGTGCAGAGTGTTCTTTGGCAGTTTTCTAAAGCTACTGTTCCCATTAGTTGCTCGTGGACTGCCACTCAGAGCCCAGTAGCAAACAGAGTAGCAAATTAGGGTGTCTGTCTGTGATGGGGGAGGGGCGGGGCTCTGTCTGTGATGGGGGAGGGGCGGGGCTCAGCGAATACCTCCCCAGAGCCCAGATTCCCAGCACTCATTTGGAATCACTGGCAAGTCAGTTTCTTTATCTCTCCAGCCTTGTGACCAGGACCCCTCCTGCCCCAGGATAAGGGCTCACTTAGTGCTGGTACCACTTCCTGCCATCTGGAGGTGGGATTAATAACCCAATCGACGGCCAGGAAAGGAAGGGCCAATCCCTTTCGGAACAGACCCTGCCCCTTCTGGCCTCAGTCTTGCCATCTGTAATGTGGTCGGCCCAGAAAACATTGCGGCTTGAGTCTATAAGGCTTTCTGTGGGGGGTTTGCTGAGATCTTACAAAGCTGACAGACCCCCTGCCTGTCCCTCTCCTATGCCTGCGGGGAGCCCTCGAGAGGCAGAAGCTAGAAGAACCCCTGAAGACACCCCAAATGTCCCTCCTCCAACTTCAAATCTCAGAGCTGAATCTCATAAAATCCAAACCCCCAGAGGGTTTTCAGGTGACCGAGGAGGGCTGCCAGGTGGCCTGGGGCTGGCAGAGGAGCTCCCCCGCCTGCTTCCCTCTCCCAAACCCTAGGTGGGGAAGTGGGGGCGGGGAGGGGTGGCGGTCAGGCCTTCCTCCTGTGGCGCCAGCTTTTTGCCTGCGGATTCCCACCGTCTGGCTGGGCAGAAATGGAGCCAGTGGGGCCAGAACGAGGAGGGTGGGGTCCACTGACCTATGACTCCTCCTGTTCCAGTTTGCAGACTGCTCCCCTCCACACCCACTTCCCTTTTTCCAGACAATGTCAGCCCCAGAGTCTCCCCCCCGGCCCCCAAAAGCCCACAACGGAAGAGCCCGAGGGGGCAGAGAGGGACCTGGCTGCAGGGAGCCCGGCAACCCCAGCGTCCTGGCGGGAGGCGGAGGCGCGCGGGGCCCCTGGAAACTACGGCTGCCTCCCCACCGCAGCCATTCCCCGCTCTCCCTGGGGGTTCTCAGATGTTGCCAGATGGCAGAACTGAATCTGCTGAGACGTCACTCCAAAAAAGGAAAGTTGAACTGAAAAAAAAAAATTCAAACTCTCCAACATCTTAGGAGAAAGCAAAAGAGGGGGAGGCTCCTCGCCCGGGGCTCCCAGTGCCCTCTGCTGTTCAAAGAGAGCTCCCCTGGTTGGAGAGGGCCAACCTGGAGGGTGGGGAGGAGGGGGTAAATGAGGACACTGGGTTGTCAGGGCGGCCAGCGGGCCCAGGTTCCTGCTGGAGCGGAGTGTCTGCCTCTGCGTGGGGGAGCGAGCACATGTGTGCCGTCTGTGACTGTGTGCTTGTGCAGGCCAGGCGTGCATGGCTCCCAGGGGCACGCTCTGGGATGTGTGTGTGTGTGGGGGGGGCACTGGCTCACTGCATTGTCTCTGCATTTGTGTCCCTGAATGTCCCCAAGTGGGACTTCACTCAACAACACATTCTTGAGTCGCTACTGCGAAAGGGCAGTGAACAAAATAGAAATCTCTGCCCTTATGACACTGGCATTCTAGCGTCTGTGTCCTCCGGGGTGCTGTGACCTCGCGTGGGTGTCCCAGTGTTTGTCTGTGTGAGACCTGGCATCTCTGGTCTGGGGCGGGTGGTGAGTCCGTAGGGTGTTCATCCAGGCTGCGTCTCGGGTCTGGGGAGGCCCAGCGTGCTCCTGCCTGGAGAGGGCTCTGCGCGCTACTGTCTGCTCGCGTCCCCAAGTGCCCCACCAAGCGTGCTCTTAAAAGGCCCCGTGTGGGGCCCTCCCTGCGCGCCCCCTCCCCATCCAGTGGCCCCTCCAGAGTTATAATTTAATAGCTGAAACGCGTTTCCAGTAAGGTGCAGGGACTGGGGAGGAGGAGGATGGGGCCGGCTGGGAGGCGCTTCCCCCCACCTCCACGGAGAGCTGCCAGAAAGAAACTCGGCGTCGCGCCCAAGTGTGTGCGTGCGTGTCTGTGTGTGTCGCAGCGTGCGCGCGGGAGTGGGGACGCGCAGGCCCTGGGGAGGCGGCGCGGGCCCTTTAAGGAGCCGGAGGGGGCCGGGCCGGGGCGCGTCTGTGCGGGCGGGGAGCCGGGAGCTGGGAGGCCGAGCCGCCGCCTCCCGGGCTCCCGCCCCGCCCCCTCCTCCCCCTCCCGCCGCCGCCGCCACCGCCGCCACCGCCGCCGCGGCCGCCGGGGAGCGCGGAGCCGCGGGCAGGCCGGGCCGCACCGGAGCCCCGCGTCCGCCCGCGCCCCGCCCGAGCCCTGCGCCCGCGCCCTGCGCCTCACGATGCGCGCCAAGTTGCGGGCCGGGGACCCCGGGCCGGCGCCCTAGGAGGCGGCGGCGGGAGGATCGCGTCCCGACCCGAGGCTGGGCCTGCTGCGCGCCCCCAGCCCGATCGGCACCGCCACTTGCCTGAGCGCCCCGGCGGCCCGAGCGCGCCCCAAGCCCGGGCGCCACTGCTGCCACCTCCGCGAGGTGAGTTGGGGCCGAGGGTCCCCGCGGAGGGCGGCGGGGGGAGGCGCGGGGTGCGCTTCCGGGGGATCGGGGAGGATCAGGCGGCGCACGCGGCGGAGTTGGCGGGGCCCCTGCACTCCGAGTTGGCGCTCTCGGGGGGTGGCCTGCTGGGGAGCGAGGCGCCCCGTCGACACTGCGGCCCTCGTGCTCGGGGGCACCGGGGAACTTAGGGGAACTCCAGCTCCCCAGAGAGGGGGCGGGAAGGAGGGAAGTGGCGTTGGGGTGGGCGGGGGGCGAGCTGGAAATGCGCGGAGCGGCCACCCACCGTGTGCGCCGGCTCTGGGGACTTGGCCGCCAGGCGTCCGTAGTCCCCGGTGCAGCCCCAGACCTGGGGGGGCGACACTGCGCCTTATTTTCCTTTGGGCAGCGCGGGTTTGAAAGCCCTTGGAGATGGCACCCCGAGCTCCCTGGCCTGGCTGTTGTGGAAGGGCGCGTGGGGTCTCCCGCCAGCCGAGGGGGAGAGCTAGCCTTGCCCGTGTGGGACTTGGGGCCACGGGGCTCTGGGCGGAGTCCCTAGGGAGAGGCGTCCCTGTCCCCCTCCCCCGCGGGCCGGTGTTCCTGGTGTCTGGGCCTGCCTCCCGCGGCTGGTGACGCCTCATTGGGCCGCCTCCTGGTCCCTCCCCCGGGCTGTGCGGTTACTTGGGATGCCACTACTTTGCGAAGTTGGAATTCTGAGCTGATCGCACTTGGGCAGGACTGGGAAGCCCCGGGCCCAGGTGGTGAGGGCAGCTTCCTCAGAGGCCTGCGGGGTGTGGGGGCACCCGCGGGGCGCGCCCTCCCCGCCCCAGACACTTGCAGGACGAGCAAGCCGAGGGCGGGAGGGCACGGCGGGCGGGAGGGAGAGACACCCTGTACCTGGGAGCTGCTGTTGCCCGGGCCCAATTAGCGTGCGGCGCCCGGCGTTATTTTTACATCGTAGGTTTATTTTTTTGGAAGCGAGTGTCCTCCCGCCGCCTGTTCGCGCGCCCCGGCTCTTCGAGGGTCTGGTGCTGACAGCGGGGGCGGATCTGTTCTGGCGGCTCAGCCTCCTCCCTTCCTCCCTCTCCTCTCCCCCGTTGGTGAGAACTGGTTTTATTATGATTATTATTTTTTTTTCCTTTTTGCAGATATGGAGGAAGGATGTGTGAGGGCGGGAAGGGGGGAGGGAAGAGGGGAGGAGGGGAGAAGGCGGAGGACCCTGTGGGCTGGGTGGGGGAGCTCTGGGCGCATTGGGATATGTTGCCGCTGGCCTCACCTTTTCAGCCAGGTCGGGGTCCCTGCGGCAGCTTTGATGTGAGGGGCTCTCGTGGTCAGGCCGCGCCGGGAGTGCGACCCCGGGCAGGCTGTGCCCCTTGTAGGTGGCCTCTTTTGGGCGTGCTGAGGAGGGGCCGAGCAATGGGAAGCAGCCTTGAGGTGGTGGGATGGCGCACTGTGCACCTCAACTCCTTGGGTTCCAATCTGACTTTTGCCGCTTTCCTGGGAATGTGACCCTGGACAGAGACTTAACCTCTCTGTGCCCGTCAGGTTTCCCATCTGCACCATGAGGGTCAGAATGGCCCTGAGTTCACAGGGTGGTGGTGACAGCTGACCGTCTGTCCCAGTCAATCCCTAGGTACTTGGAGGTGTTACTGTGACTACCGTGTCGCCATTAATACTCCCGGGTTCTAAGATTTCGCTTTTCATCCAGCGTGGCCCTGTGAAAAGGGGCCACCTTATCTTTGCCTGGGGGTGGGCAGTGGGGACATCTGGGGGAGGGAGGAGGCCTTTTCCCACTCCCCTTTGCTTGTCCTGAGAGGATGAAGAAGGGCAGGTGCCCCCACCCATTGAACAGATGCAAAGATTGAGTCAGGCCCAGCAGAGCGCTGAAGAGGGGGTGGAGCCTGCGGTGACTGGCGAGTCGGCAGCGGCTGCGAGGGCATCCCGGGCCCTGTCTGGCTTCCCCGAGCCGCCTGCCGTGTCCCTGCTTGGAAATTCACTGCTGCCACCGCCAGCGGGTGCCGGGGGAGTCTGTGGTGCCCGTGCCCAGACGCGGGGGCGGGAGCATAGCGGGGCCCCAGCCCTGGCCTCTTCCCACTGAGCTATTTACGCTGCTGGGGATCAATAGTATTGATAAATCCATGTAAATGGTAATGTGGCTGTCAGGCCCCGGTGAGGGTTGGAGACCTCGCCTGGGGCCGCGCGCCCCCCTCCCCCTCTCGGAGAGGGTTTGGTTACGTGGGAAGGATTTATTTGGCATAATCTGTTCCTTTCCCCCAATTAATAATACTCATGCCACCTCCTAAAGATTTCCCCGGGCTCTGCAAACACGAATTTACTGCATGGAAGCCCTGGCTGGGGAGGGCTCGATTGTTCTCCGGGCCTGGCGGGGAGGGGGCGCTGGCAGCGCAGACACCCACCTCGGGAGTTGGAAGGCAGCCCCAGGAGGCCTGGCCCCCAGCGTCTGCCATTCACGCTGGGTGTGGAGGCTGCCTGGCCTGGTTTCCCCCCGGCTGAGAGGGGGCGCGATCTTCTGTGTTCCCGCCCCCACCTGAGAGTGTGGGTGGAGAAGTTGGTGCTTCTCTCTGAGATGGGAGGCGGGGGTGGCACCTACGCAGAGCCCAGCCGGAGGGTCTCCTGGGGTACTGCCTGTGGGAAGGGAGAGCTTACTGCCGAGAAGCCCCAGCTCTTCCTCTGACACTGTCTGAACTGAAAAGCCCCATGAATGCCGCCTGTGACCGCGGGGGGTTGAGAGCTTTTATTTGTGTGTGTGTTTTTCCCTTCTCTGTTTCCTCTTCACATCTCAGAGGCTAAACAGCAGCTTCCCCTGGTGACACCTTGGAGACTGGGGACCTGCCGGCGGGAGCTGGTAACTCCGGCCGAGGTGCAGGGTGGGGGTGGGGCAGGGAGGGGCCGAGCTCGGGCTGCTGTCTGAGGAGGGCAAGGTTTTTTTTAGGCCCAGACCAAGGGTGACAGCTTAGAAGGCCCGTGCCCCTAGGTGGGTGTGTGGGGTCCCCAGGGCAGTGATGCTTGGGAAAGCCCAGCTGGGCATCTTTTGAGGGAGCTTGGAGGCAGGGAACGGACTTGACAACCCATCCTGCAAGTTCTCAGCCTCCAGGCTGGAAAAGGCTTTCGATCATACACTAGTGATAAAACCCAACACCTGTGTGTTGCAGGAACTGTGCTTACGAAAATCCACTTGTCTACTCTTCATATAACCCTTCTATGAGTTGGTGCGTTTATGATCTTATTTTATAGATGGTGAACTTGAGGCACAGAGAGGTTAAGTGACTTGCCCGAGGTCACACAGCTTGGATGTGGAACTAGGAATTAAGACCTGGGATCATTCATGATCATGTTAGTGCAGCAAGAATTGTGGCTGCAGAGCTGCTTTGCGGAGCTGCCGCGGAGGACTTGAAGACAGAAAGGACGTTTCTTCTTTGAGCAGCACCTAGGGATCTTTGCCCCAGGGGGGCAGGAGACTGAGAAGTTGTTCTCCCCAGGGTTTGGGGAGAAGGACAGGGCCTGGCATTTCTTTGAAGTCTCATTTTATCTTAAACACTCATGCAAATTTGGCATTTGCCTTGGCGATACTGCTGTGTTTATTTTGAAATGAAAACATGGTTTTGAATTATTTAGCACGGCGCTCCAGAAAGCTGCAGCTCGGTGTTCTGTGGCCTGGAGTGCCCACAGGCCAGCGTGTCGCCCCGGGGTACGGTGCAGCCGGAGGGCTTGTGCTCAGCGAGGCCCTGGGCAGATGGCGGCTTCCCTCCCATTTTACAGAGGACGGCACAGGCCCAGGCTCGCCCAGGCCCACCCGAGGTTGCACAGCGGGAGGACCTGTGCTTACGATGAATGAACTTCGCCTCATCGTTATTACCGTGTCTGTTTTAGAGCAGAGTGAGGCTTCTGAGGCTGGGCACTTCCACACGGCTCCGCCCATTTGGCCCCAGACAGCCTTGAGGAAGGAGCTTTTGGTTTATAAATCTAGAAGGAATTGTCCTAAACAAATATTAGAGGATAATCCCCAAGAGAGGTGCCAAGGTAGCACTGCCAGCTCCAGCGTGGCCATTTATCAACAGTGGGCCCAGGTGAGTGCCCCTGGCTCTCAGGGGTTAGGTGCCTTCATCTGCAAAATGGGGACATTGCTGGCCACCTGTGCCACAGCGGAGCGCTTCAGGGGTGAAGGGCATGGAGATTGGGTTTGCTGCTCAGCTCTGTAGCTTCAGGCTGGGAACGAGTTATTCACATTTTGGGGCCTCAGTCTGCGCATCTGTAAAACGGGGATGCTGCTGCTGCTTCTGACTCTGCGGTTGTGAGGATTGAATGAATTCCTGTGTGTCGCAGGAGCTGCTGTTTCCATTTTCTGCTCTCTGTTGGACAGCAGAAACTTTGCTACAGAATTTGTTGTGTGGACCCGCGTCCCCACCTACAGGCTGCTCGGACGACACCTGTTGCTCTCTCTTCAAAGCTGCTCAGAAGGGTCCTCTAGTGGACCCGCCTCTTTCCCAGAGCTCCCGCTTGGGCCTGCCGCCCTTTGGAGATGGTGGGCTCCTCTCCCGTGGGTCGTGGGTGTTTCACAAATGTGCTCACCCCCTCCCCACTGCCCTGAAGGCTGGGGAGGTTTTCAATTAGCCTTTGATCACTTAGTGTCTGTCGGGCACCAGGAATCTTTGGAGGTCATGGGCAGCCTGGAGAGTGGGCGAGGCTGTGGGGAGGGCGGGGGAGGCCTTCTGGGGGAGGGCGGGGGAGGACAGGGGAGGCCTTCTGGGGGAGGGCTCAGTTTCCCCACTGCTCCTGGTCCCTGAAAAAAGGAGTAGGGTTCCAATTCTGCTTCCATTCCACAGAACTTCAGTGAAGCCTCTGACTTTCTGGCCTTGGTTTCCTGATTCTTCAAAGGGAGGGAGAGAAAATCACGCCCGCCTTAGAGGGTAGCCTGAGACGGCTGTCCGGAGCTCCCGTGGTGATGGGAGAGGATGCCACTGCGCTGTCCCATGCATTAGCCACTAGGTGTCTGTCACTTGAGAGCCCTTGAAAAGTGGGTCCCTGCCACTGAGCAGCTGAGCTGGCCATGTTATTTAATTTTAATTTACTGAAATCTGAATAGCTACCTGTGGCTGTGGCTAATGGCTGCTTCACCCTGCTGCACGGGGTTGGGATGAAGTCATATTCTGTGTTTGGGAGCAGGACCTGGGCTCTTGGTATCTAATTCCTTACCTAAGGCCCCACCTGCACCCCAACTTTTTTGTGAGCTAGGGCCTTGCTCTGTCACCCAGGCTGGAGTGCAGTGGTGCCGCCACAGCTCATTGCAGGCTTGAGCTCCTGGGCTCAGACGAACCTCCCGCCTCAGTCTCCTGAGTAGAGTCGCTGAGAGCCAAGAGGCTTCAGGCGTTAAAACTGCCCAAAAGTTTTGGGGGAGTCTCCTTCCATTCCCACCCTCCTGGCTTCTGTTCCCTGGACTTGAAGTGAGTGCCTCAACTGGAGGATGAAATTTTAGTTTTTATTTACTTTAATAAATTTGAGGCCACATGCAGTGGCTCATGCCTGTAATCCCAGCACTTTGGGAGGCTGAGGCAGGCGGATCACGAGGTCAGAAGTTCAAGACCAACCGGACCAATATGGTGAAACCCCATCTCTCATGGGTGAAGCCCCCTCATTTTGTAAAAATACAAAAATTAGCCGGGTGTGGTGGTGTGCATCTGTAGTCCCAGCTACTCAGGAGGCTGAGGCAGGAGAATCACTTGAACCCGGGAGGCGGAGGTTGCAGTGAGCTGAGTTTGTGCCACTGCACTCCAGCCTGGGTGATAAAGCGAGACTCCATCTCAATAAATAAATAAACACATAAGGAAGTAAATTTGAGTGGCCGCCTGTGGACACACCCCTACTGGGCGGTGTGTCCATAGCATCTCCTATACCTGGAGCGGTCTCCCCAGATCCTTCCTTGGCTGTCACTTCTGGAGCACAGGAGACAGCCCCAGGTCCTGCGAAGTGTGGGCAGTTCTTACCTCCCGGGGCTGAGCCCACGTGGAAAAACCTTTGTGCAGGTTCATGGGGCCCAACCCAGCCGGATCCAGAGGAACCCTCAGTTAGTAGAGACTCCCCCAGGCACCCTGCATGGGGTCTGTCTGCACGAGCCGATACTGCACAAGACACCGTCCTGCTCTCTAAGTGGGATCGTGTGTATTTTCTTCTGATATGAATTAATACATCATGGACTTCTTTGATTAACATTTTTGGGGATAATTTTGCTTTTTATACTTTGGAAAAATATAGAAAAACAAAGTAATGCATTCAAAACTCTGCCAGTTGCTTTGGGCTTTATAAAAGCTTAATTTTTAAATTATAGAGAATGCATTGACTTGTGAAAAAGAAAACGAACACATTGCGTAAACGTGTCCCTGGGTTCCTGCCCTCCCAGTTTCTGTTCCCCAAGGCAGTCGCAGCTTCCAGCGCCTGAGCTTCCTCTGAGATGCTCTCCGCATATGCTGGCCTTAAATGGACTGGATGTGTGCATTCCCTTTAACAACAAACACCAAAGTGGTGTCACCCCATATATTCGGATCTGATTTTTGCCGTCATCGTCACATCCTACGTGAAAATGTTGTTCTCGAGCCGACTGTGGAATGTGGAAAAGCAAGGGTTGGCCAACCGTGGGTGTGAGGCCGGGTCCGGCCAGCCCGCCTCGGGTTTTTATGTGGCGCACAAGCTGAGAATGGCTTCTCCATTTTTTAATGGTTGAAAAAAATCGAAAGAAGAATAATATTTTATGACATGTGAAATCATATGAAATGCAGATTTCGGTGTCCATAAATACAGTTTTATTGGAACGCAGCCACGCTCACTCATTTACATGTTGTCTGTGGCTGCTTTTGGGTACAACGTTTGCAAAGTTGAGTGGCTGTGACAGAGGCTGGAAGGCCTACAGAGCCGAAAATATTGACTCTCTGTCCCTTCGCAGGGGATGCTTGCCGACCCCTGACGCGCCTCAGTTTCTGACTCAGTGCAGCCTGTGTGCACGGTTGGTTTCCCTGTTAAGGAAACCGCGGCCCAGAGAGGGGTGTGAGTTTGAAGGTCATTCCGGGGAGGCCCTAAAACCCCTTCTTCTAGCCTGGGCTCCTGTTCTTGCTGAGTTACGCTGATGCTCATGGTTAGAATTTGCTGCTGTAGAATGCAATAGAAAAGCGGGGGTGGTTAAGTCAGGAAGCAATTGGCCTGATTTTTTGGCACAACTTTTTGGCCTCTTAAAATCTTGAGACTGTCACACCTTCTTTAGAGTGGTACATAGTTGCTGTAGCACCTACTCTGTGGCACTGTATGGTTTTTACAATTTCCCAAAGCCTTAACCCATCTTGTTTCCCTCTTAGCTTTGGCTACTAGGAAGCTCAGAGCCAAATTTGCAGCCTGCCTTCTGCAATCACTGGTTTTTGTTTTGGCTTTATCTGCATCATCCTGATTTTGGATTTGTCTGTCTCTGACTTTTTTTTCTCTTTGCCCTGACCTTGCTCCCCGATTGTTATCTTATCTTGCACATTCTGGAGAGTTGTCTCAGCTCCTGAGGGCAGATGGATCAGGCAGCAGCAAAGCGAAGGAAAACGCTTTGCAAGATGATCTCATGTTCCATCGTCTGCGCCGACATCCACAGGAGGAATCCAAAGGCTGGCCCTATGGAGTGTCTTCACCGAGGTCAGACCCTGGGTGAGAACTGGGCACTGTTCTGGGGTCCGACTTGGGAAGATGACAGTGCGTGACTTGGATGGTGAAATATGTCCCTTTCTAGGGCCTTATGGGGCTCTCAAGAACTGCTTGGCCTGAGGGAAGGCCCTGGAGGTGGGGCGCTCAGCATCCGGTGCTCACAGACCTTGGGATTGTTCTGGAGGCAATATTAACAAGTGCGTCCGAAACCGAGGGTCGTCTGGGGCATCTGGTTCCAACCTGGACTTGTGGCCGATGCTTTCAGGCCCCCCGCTTCCTCCTGCTGACCTTTCTTTGCATTTGGAAGGAAATGGGGAGGAAGGTGAGTCAGAGGGTGGGCTGTGGGAGGTGGAATTGGACCGGACCTGGGCGATCAGTCACCACTGGCCCGCACGTGTCTGTGTGTGTGAGCGTCTGTGCCTGCTGGCTGGGCGGCTCCAGGGGTCAGTCTCTTCTAGGGTCTGGAGGCCCTCTCTGCCTCTTGTCTCCAGGGTTCATTTGGTTTTGCGTGGCCTGGGTTTGTGTTTTAGGGCTGATGAGTAGACCAGGAGGGACCCACAGGTGTGAGTGATCTGGCCTTGGACACTAGCAGAGGTTTGCCCAGCGGTGAAATCGGGTGATGAGTGACACGTGACCTCACGGGCTGTGAAGCGAAGGCATTCAGGGGCCCGTTGAGGTGTGGTTGTCCCTGCAGACCGTGTCGTAGCCCCTCTCCCTCCTGTCTGTGACTCATGGGCCCAGGACAGTGACCCCAGGGCCAGGCAGGCGGACCCAGCAGTCTCCTTGTCATTGCTCAGGGGTGTCCAAAAGGGACCTCGGACCCCACCTGTGTAAAAAAAAAAGTGGACCCAGGACCCCGCCTCCCCCAGGGCCCTGTTCTGGGCTTCCTCCTGGGGTGATGGACGGGGTCCCAGCCCTCTCTCGACCCACCTGGGACTGCAGCCGCCTCCTGGCCGTTGTCCTGTGCCCACAGTCCCGTCTCTGCAGGCAGCCCAGTGGAGCACACCAGCGAGAGTGACGTGACTCCATCAGCCTGCGGGTTTTCCCACCACTTCTTGAACAAAAGTCGGTGTCCTTCTCACCTCCACAGAGGCCTGTACGCCCCCCATCTGCCCACCCGTGGCCTCCCCTTGGCCCACTCTCCATAATTCTACAGTGAGGCTGGGGAGACATGGGGCCGGGTCTGGAGGTGGGGTGAGTGAGGGAGTCGATTTCTCTTTGTGACCCAGGGGACCTGTCTGGGGATGCTCTAAGTTATTAGTCTCAGTGGCCAGACCCACAGGGGAGGGCCTTGGAGGACGCCGTTTGCCCTCAAGCTGAACTCTGTGGTACCTGCTGAGACCCTCAGGGAGCATGGGCCCCAATGTGGCCGTGGTGTCCCCATGACCATGGCAACTTGCCTGGCACCAGCTCTGCTCTGGAGGCTAAAGAGGAGAGCCTGCCGGGTGGGGTGGGGGCCGAATGCAGTGCAGGCCCCTGGGTGGGCTTCTCCCTAGGCTGGACCAGGCCTGTCAGCGTGGGGCCAGCAGGGGATGTCACCCTCCGGAGCCTGGCAGGAGTCAGGGGCCACGTCCAGGGTCCTGGGGGCTTGGCCAGGTCCACTGGGTCAAGATCTGGGAGGAATTCTGAGTGGCGGTGGCGCCTGGCTGGTGCCCACAGCTGGGTAAACCGGGGGACGAGGCAAATGGGAGAAGCTGGGAGATACCCACTGTTGCCTGCCACCCCGCCCACGCACGCCACCTGCTACCCTCCTGGGTGTTTTTAAGCACTTTTGCATCCTCTGCCACTCTGGTGCCCTGGCCTGGGCTGCTGTACGGCACTGGATAGTGCCTCTGCCACCTTCCCGCCCATTCACGTCCTGCCCAGAACCTCAGGATGTGACCTTATTTGGAAACGAGGCCTTTGTGGATGCGTTTAACTCAGATGAGCTCAGCTGGGCAGGGTGGGCCCCAAATCCAGTGGCCCTTGTCCTTAAAGGAGGACAAAAAGGCACAGAGGAGGAGGCCGTGGACAGCGGAGGCAGAGACCCGAGCGAGGCGGCGGAGGCCGGGAAGTGCGAGGCTGCGGGAGGAAGGCCGGGGACAGCCCCACAGAGCCTCCAGCACGGGCCGCCCCTGCCACACCTTGATTTTGAACTCTGGCCTCCCGAGCTGTGAGAAAGTACATGTGGGTGGCTTCGTGTCCCGGTGTGTGGGGCTTTGTTGACAGCAGTTCTGGGAAGCGAATGCAGCTCCCGTCACGGCCCGCTTCTCACCGGTCACCCCGAGACCCCACGCGGCAGCCATCTGGAGGCCTGTGACAGCCAGGGCAGGAGAGTCCCGCTGCTGCCATGAGGCTCTGCCCTCCGCAGAGGCCCGTCCTCTGCCACCTGCTCCCCTGGCCCGCTCTGTTTCGGCCACAGCAGCCTGAGGCCTCGACGTTTATCCTGAAATGCACCAGCAGCTCCTGCCGCGGGGCCTCGCTCTGGCCCTCATGGGGCACTCTTCCCAGAATCCGCAGGCCTCCTCCCGGTCCTCCACCCTCTTTCTCTGATTTCCTCCGTCCCTCTGTCCATCCGTCCCTCCCTCCTTCCCTCCCTATCTCCCTTCTTTCCTTTCTTCCCTTCCTCCCTTCCTTCCTTTCCTTCCTGTCTTTCTCTCGCTCTCTCTCTCTTTCTCTCTGTTTCCTTCCTTCTTTTTCTTTCTTTCTTTCTCTTTCTTCTCTTTCTCTCTTCCTCCCTCCCTCCCTCCCTTCTTTCCTTCCCTCCCTCCCTTCCCCCCCACTTCCTTTTCCTCTTTCTAGTCTTACTCTGTCATCCAGGCTGGAGTGTGGTGGCACAATCTCAGCTCACTGCAACCTCCACCTCCTGGGTTCAAGTGATTCTCCTGCCTCAGCCTCCTAAGTAGCTGGGACTACAGGCGCCCGCCACCATGCCGGGCTAACTTTTTGTATTTTGAGTAGAGATGGGGTGTTCCCATGTTGGTCAGGATGGTCTGGGACTCCTGACCTCAGGTGATCCACCTGCCTCAGCCTCCCAAAGTCCTGGGATTACAGGCGTGAGCCCTGCAGCCCGGCATGGTGTTTTCATATTTACAACTGCACCCTCTACGGCTCCCCCCGGTTGTTTCCCAGGGTGCTGCCTTCTGATGGATGGTGGTTTCACATGCCGATCACCTTGCTGTCTTCTGTCATTCCTGCGAGAATGGACCGTTCCACAGGGTGGGATGCCTGTCTGTGTCCCAGGTTTTAGAGCAGCGCTGGGCACACCATGGGTGCCTCATAGATATTGAGCGTTGGGCTCTGGCTGGGCATGGCCTCACCCGGTGCCTTGGTGCTCGTTGGGGATCCCAGGTCGCCCATCCATCCCTGTGCCTGACCCCCGTGCCCTACCCCGCCTGTGGCCCCTCCTGCTCCCACAGAGCCCCCACGTCACTGACCCTGTGGCCATTTCCTCTCTCTGCCTCCTCTGGTGGCCGTGACCACCCCTTGCTCGCACTGAGCTTGGCCCCTGAGCTTCACGGGTAAACATGAGCCCACAGTGAGGCCCAGAGTGGCCAGGCTGTGGGAGAGCCAAGCTCTGCCTACTTCTAGCTTCACGCCTCCGTTTCTCCATCTGTAAAATGGGCATAAGCAGATTCCGCTCTCTCGAGGTTGTCCTGAGCATGACGTGAGGTCCTGCAGGAAGGTGCTAACTGCCTGGCGCTGGGCGCACGGAGAAACCTCCACGTGGGCTGGGCTGGCGCTGACTGTTTTCAGTTTGCTGTGTGGGTGTTCCCTTCGCCAAGTTTTGGAAGAAGTTGGGGCATCACAACCAGGCGACTCCAGGGAGTGGGGAGGGACTTTAAACCTCAGTTCCCATGGATGGGTGGCTCGAGACAGACCCTTCCTGGCCCTTGCTCCTCTCCCCGAGGAACCAAGCTCGAGGGGGCCAGACCCACAGCTGCTTTCTGGGCAGATTCCCAGGGCCGGCAAGGCTTGTCTGCTGTTTGGCAAGACCGCAGTGAACTCTGGGAAGGATGGGGACCCCTCTGTGTTTCTTCAGCTGAGTTCTTCCGTGGCTTTGTGCTTTGTTTCTGCGTCTATAGAATGGGCGTAACTGCAGTGCCTGCTGTGTGGGGAGTGGACGCCTGGAGGGGCTGCTCTGACGGTGACACTCAGGCACACATGCCGTGGACGTTGTCACAGCTGTCTGTGCCCTGGGGCTGGGGCGGGATCCCCTGTGCTGCCACGTGCTCGGGGTGTGGGAGGGAGAGCTGCTTCTGCAGGTGTCCTGGTGCGGGAGTGGCCCCTGCCCCAGCGTGGCTGTCTGGTGTATGAGCAGGCAGGGGCAGAGCTGAGGGTGCTCCAGACAGGGCCCTGAGCTGGCAGAGAAGATGCAGGCAAGTCCGCTTAGTGCCACATGGGTTAGCTCATCTAAGCTGCACAATAACCCGGCGTGGCCAGAACTGTTAGTTTCCCTGTTTACAGATGGGGACACTGAGGCACAGAGTGGTGACGTCATTGGCTCAGGACTCACAGCTCCTAAGCTGCTTGCTTGGTGGGCAGCTGTCATGGGCAGGGCCCGTTCCGTGCTTTCATTCCTTTCCCCTGGACTGTGGCCCTCCTGAGTGACCGGGGACAGTCCTGAGTCCACCTTGTGCCCAGCCCCGGGCATCGAAGCCCATGTCTCTGCCCCAGCCCAGCCCATCCCCCTCCGGGTCACCCTCCAAGGCTCCCGGGCTGTGGCCGGCTCTGCCGTGCAGGAAGCTGACCCTGCCTGTCTTGGCTTCTCCCTGCTTGGCTATAAATAGCAGCTGCCGCGGCGGGCAGGAAGCTGCATCTCCCAGCACCTGGGCCCTGGGCGCTGCCCCCTTGCCGCAGCGACGCCTCCCGGCACTGTGCGGCCCTCCGTGGGAACGTGGAGGTGGAAGCGTGCTGTGCTCCGGGTGTGTGCTCCCCGGTTTGCTGTGTGACCTTCAGGCTCTCGCCGCCCTCTCTGTGTCACAGCCCCCGGCCATGGGTCCAGGCCGCCTCCTTGCTTGCCGTGCCGTCAGGAGTGCCTTTGGGTGCTTGGAGGTGCGGAGGCGCAGCGTGAGGTTTGACATTGGGAAGGGGGGCCTTGCTTTTGCCTTGGAGAGAGGGGAGTGGAGTGGGAGCGGCACGAGGGAACCTGGGGAGGGAGCTTCCCAGAGGAGGCATGCCGTGTCTGGATGCTCAGCTGGACGGTGGGAGGCTGGAGCGCCATGGTGACGCAGAACCGCCCGGAGGGCCCCGGATCTGGAGGTGGCGCGAGGGGAGGCCACAGGCCCTGGAGACCCAGCCCCCTGCCAGGTTGCTGTGTGATTTTCGCACAGCCTCTCTGGGACCTGTGAAATGGGAGTGATGCCACCTGGCAGCAGCTCTGGCAGGAAGGAGACGCAGAAGGCTTTGAAGCAAGGAAGGCGTTTCATCATGCGTTTTGTGGTGCCCTCGGTCGTCTTTAAGTGCCACGAGGGCTCACGTTGCTGATGGCTTTATGTGCTTCTGGGGCAGGGCTCGCCTGGTTCCTTGCTCAACTGCCCCGGGGCCCTGGCTCCTGAGCAGGGGTCTGTGAGAGCGTGGTCACAGGAGCTGGGGGGAGGGTGCTGACCATGCCAAGGACATCTGGAGCAGCTTCGGGTGGCCTCTGGTTCCCCAGCCCCCCACTCCCCATTTTGAGAGACACCAGCTGCAGAGTGCGGCGCTGGCTGCTCGGGCCCGTGGGCATCTTCCTCCCTCGAGTGCCCTGCAGCGGCTCTGTGTATCCTGCAAAGCCATCTGCAGCCTGGCATGCAGGGACGCAAGGAAGCACAGGCCTCAGCGCTGGGGTTGCTTATGCATCTCACTAGAGCATGGGCTGGACAATAGGGCCGTTTGTGTCTGGTCAGAAAAAAACGTTGCTCAAAAGTATTGACAAGTTCTTTGTTGTAAATCTAGAGAGGGAGGTCTCTAGTGACAGGCCGCAGAGCTCTGTCCAATCACGTTTTCATCAGACGCTAGACTCTGCTCTGCTGGGGACATGTATTCACATACAGGTGGTGGCCCTGGGCATGTTCGCCCATGCTGTGAAGCAGTGGGGAGACTGAGGCACGTGGACCCTGGAGAATCGCCTGCTGGGAGTTCAGGATCTGTGGGGTGGGGCCTTGGGAGTTCCCTGGAGGCCCAAAGGTTTTTGTTTTTGAAGCCTGTGTTAAGCTGAGTAATGGTCCCTTCAAGATGTCCTAATTCCCAGAAGCTGTGAATATATTATTTTACGCCGCAAAGGGGATTTCAGGTGGCAGATGGAATTAAGGCTTCTAACCAGCTGACCTTGAGATGGGAGATTATCCTAGATTATCTGCGTGGGCTCGATGTAATCACAACGGTCTTTATAAGAAGGAGGCAGGAGGTCAGAGTCAGAGAGATTGGAAGATGCTGCGCTGCTGGCTGTGAGGATGGGGAAGGGGCCATGAGCCAAGGAGTGCAGGCGGCCGCTAGAAGCCATACAGGGTGATGGACAGGTTCTCCCCTAGAGCCTCCAGAGTGGACGCAGCCCTGCCGACACCTTTGATTTTAGCCCTGTTAGATCCATTTCAGACTTCGGACCTCTAAAACTGCATTAACTTATGCTGGCTTGGCATGGCGGCTCACGCCTGTAATCCCAGCACTTTGGCAAGCTGAGGTGGGAGGATCGCTTGAGGCCAGGAGTTCAAGACCAGCCTGGGCAACATAGTGGGACCCCCCCCACCCCCGTCTCTACAAAAAATACAAAAAACTAGCTGGGCATGGTACCTGTGGTCCCTGCTAATGAGGGGGCTGAAATGGGAGGAGACGTGAGCTCTGGAGTTGGAGGCTGCAGTGAGCTGTAGTCGAGACACTGCACTCCAGCCCGGTGACTGAGTGAGACCCTGTCTCAAACAAACAAACAAAAAACCCCCAAACCCCCTCAAAATTTATGCTGTTTTTAAGTCATCGAGTTTGTGGCGAATTGTTACAGAGGTAGAGGACACTTGGTGCCCCTGCGGACCTGTGATTTCCCTGTGGCCCGGCAGCCGGGAACAGGGCTGTGGGTGATGTGGTCATGGAGACAATGGCCGCGTTCCTACCGCTGGTGACCTTGGAATTGAGTGATCTCTCAGTTTCTTGGCCTTGACCTGGGGGCTGTGGCTGAAGGGCACAGAGTGAAGAGAGAAACGCACGCTGTAAAGGGCCGTGCTGGTGAGGAACACACCGAGGCAGGGATGACCATTGGGAGCCCTGGTGTGGGGAGGGGTGACACGAAGCGGGGAGATTGGTGCTTTCTTTCTTTTCTCTTCTTGTGTGTGTGTGTGTTTGTGTGTGTTTGTGTATGTGTGTGTGTGTTTGTGTGTGTGTTTGTGTATGTTTGTGTGTGTGTGTGTGTGTGTGTGTGTGTGTGTGTGTGAGAGGGAGAGAGAGAGAGAGAGAGAGAGAGAGAGAGAGAGAGAGAGACAGGGTCTTGCTCTGTTGCCCCGGCCAGAGTGCAGTGGTGCCATTGCAGCTCACGGCAGCCTCGACTTCCCGGGCTCAAGCAATCCTCCCATCTCAGCTTCCTGAGTAGCTGGGACTACAGGCACATGTCACCACGCCCGGCTAATGGTTTTGATTTTTAGTAGAGACAAGGTGTCACTCTGCTGCCCAGGCTGGCCTTGCCCTCCTTAGCCCAGGCGATCCTCCTGCCTTGGCCTCCCAGAGTGCTGTGGTTCCAGGTCTGAGCCACTGAGTCCAGCCCATTTTGTTTCTTTTTTTAAAAAAATCCCTTAAATCCAGTTGGGGTAGCTGGTCCCAGTGGTTGACCAGAAAAACACTTGTCCTGTGACAAGCCACAGTTGATTTCTCCCGGGTGAGTCTCCCGGGTGGGCTCTGGGAGCTCTGGCCTTTCCCAAGGGGCAGGTGTTCCGGTTCTCAGAACAGCAGGGCCCAGGCACATGCTGCTGCCTCCAGCTTATTAAAAAGAGGAAGAAAAGGCCGCACCTCCTGCCCCCAGGCCTCCAGGCCTGCATCCAGAAACCTGAAGCCTGCAATTAAGTGAAACTGGATCTTTAGTGGGGAGAGGTTCTCCTGTGCTGTTGGAAGAGACTGCAGGTCCCAGGCCCCGAGAAGGGCCGCCAGCTTGTCACGGACTGTGAGGTCTGGGGGTAAAGAGGCGGCCAGGGGAGAGGGGAGAGAGGGAAGAGGGAGACCCAGCCGGCCAAGCCTCAGACCAGAATGCCAAGCTTGGGGCTGTAAGCTAAGGTGGCGTTTTGTTAGAAGAAAATTACAGGTGACTTTCATGTGACGGGAGCCCCCTTCCTGGAGGTCGCTGCCTCTCGCTGAGGCCTGGGCTTTTCCACCAGCCTCTGTGTATCGCTGCACCCCCTGGGGCCCCGCCTTGTCTGTGGACACGTGGGTCTGTGTGCGTTGATCTGCTCTGCGTTTGCTGTTGGGGAAGCCGTGTACCTGCCAGTTTTGTAGGTCAGAAGTGGTCGCGTATTGACAGCTCTGCGTATAATTCAGCACAGCCGTTCTCTCCGCTAGACAAGCGGCAGACCTGAGTGTTCCAGACACTGTGTGTTCTCAGGCACGTTATTGCTGACTCCGCCTCAGTTTCCCAATATGTAAAATGAGGCCCTCCGTAGTCCTCACCTTCTAGGATTGTTTGGAGAATGAGAAGGGTAATAGACACAGCATCCTGAGCCGTGGCGTTAGCTGTGATCGTTTTATCTTGACGGTGACAGGTTTTCACCAGGCGCTGGTGCAGTTTCATCCAGTTGGCTAATTTTAACTTCTTGTAGTATTTTGTCCTGGGGATGTGACATGGGCTTGGCATTTTCCCTGGAGAAGGCCACTTGGGGTGATCAGGTGCTTGCTGTGGAAAGGGGCTGCCGTGGACTTACTGGAGTGCCTCTGGGTGCCCGGGTGCTGCGGCGAGTGGGTTTGCCAGCTCTGGGCTTCTCCAGGTGAGGCCAGGGGTACTCCATGGGGCTGCGCTGGGTCGGCTGGCCTCCAGTGAGGTGTGGGCCACCCTGCCAGGTCCCAGTGGGAGCCACCCAGGGTCAGGCTGGGCCTGCGGTTTGGCCACTGCTGTACATAAAAGAGTGTTTTTGGTTTTTAGAAGCAGAACAAATGTGTTCTCTATAAGCTGGAAAATTAAGGGACAAAAAGCTTGTACATAAAATAATACACCCGCATTCCCACCCCCCAGGGAGAGACTGCCAGCCTCCTGGCCAGTGTAGCTTCTGATGAAAAGGAACAGCGCTGTCTCCACCCCACTCACCACCCTCCCCCCACCAGTGGCTTTGGGGGAAGCGGCTATGAAACGTACAGATTCTGGAGCCCCAACTCTAGACCCAGTAGGTTAGAGTCCTCAAGGATGGGCAGGTATTTGTCAGCTGGGGTGGGGCTGTGAGTCAGTGGGACCCGGGCTCGGTCCTGCCTCTGTCTTCCATTAGGTGGGGCAGAAAGCCTTGCTTCTCTGAACCCTGTGATGGACCCTTCTTAAATGGGTCCAGCAGGAGGACCCGCACACAGTAGGTGCCCAACTGATGCTCTCAGACATTCGGTAGGAACGGCAGAGTTCTCAGCCGGGGCACTGTTGGAGTTTTGTGGGGCTAGGTCATTCTCTTGTGGAGGCTGCTGTGGGCATTGCAGGCTGCCTAGCCACACCCCTGCTCCCTCCCCCCAAACTCCAGCAGCGCCCCAGCCCCCTTCAACACAGCCAGAAATGCCTCCAGACCTTACCAAGAGTCCTCTGGGGGCTACAGTCACTCCCACCAGCCCCCTGTGATACAAGATCTTAGCGAGGGACCCCAGGAGGTGAGGGAGGTCTGGGGAAGGAGTCTTCCTCGGAGCCTGCGTTTAGCATGTGCATTTGGCTCATTCACATACTTCTCGTAAGTACCTACAGTGTGCCTCCCCAGGGAGGCGGACACTCTGCCCACCCGCCCCTGCTGTGCCAGTGGGATAGAGCGGTGACCCAAGGCCCTGTTCTTGCCGCCGTTTCTCCCTTTGTGAAATGGGCTAAGCTTGTCTTGAGGGGTTGCTAGTGATCCAGTGAGGTGCTGTGTCACCTTCAGGCAGGCGGTTTTCTTTATGGGCCTCAGTTTCTCCATCTGGAGAAGGGCATTTACCTTCTGGGTGTCGGTGGGGAGCCAGGAGTCGCGTCGGATGTGATGGTGAGCCCATGATGTATACCTGCTCTGTCCTGGGGCTCCCTCAGCGTGCTGTCCCCCGGTGCTGGGGCAGGAAGCCCTCAGCACCTTCTCTGTGCCCAGCCTCGCGGGTGGGGGTCTCTACTCGGGGGCTCAGCTGCCTTCCTCCCCAGGCCCCCGAGGAGCCAGCTCAGCAGAGATCCCTAAGGGGATTAAGTGGGTTCATTTGATCCTGAACGTGAACCTGAGCAGGCGGCTTATCTCCTCAAAAGCCAGGCGGGCAGTGGGCCACCTGGCCAGACAGGGGGAGTGGGATTTTATCCTCCAGCATGCCCTGCCCCTCCCACCGCCAGCCCCTCAGCTGCATGCCCGCCTCAGGGCCAGCACACGCCGTGTGAATTCATCTGATCCCTGACCCAGCACCCATCATCATTGCCAGGCAAGCAACGAAGGCTCAGAGAGGTTAGCTCCCTGGCTCAGTGCCACACAGCATCCCAACCACCCCTGACCATACCCCATAGACTTGGAAAATCCCCTCTACTCCTGGGCACTGAAATTCCTCCTTCATACAGACTTGACTCGACACAGAATTAACAACAGCAACAATCAGTGCAGTGCCCCGACCGCCAGGTAAGGGGAAAGGGGGAAACGGGAGGGAGTGGCCGGCTCCCACACTCCCCTGCCGGGGCACAGCACGCTGAGTCAGCGTGGATTCCAGAGAAAGCCGCTCAGAGCCCTGCGGGCCTGAAGGGAGATGAGAGTGACGTTTAAGACACCGCAGGTATGTGGACTGGTTCTGGCAGGTTTTTTTTAATGGCCAGGTCATTTGAAAATTGTGTAGGGAGGGTGACTTTTATGGAGTGGGACTGTCCCAAAGGCCACGTGCCAGTCATGAGGCAGCCAAAAACATCCCTGGGGTGGGGACCTGGCCGTGGAGCACCCCACCCCCAGCAGCACAGAAAAAAATACCAGGAATAGTAAAGATAATATGCTGTTACTTCGAGGTGGAAGAAGAATAAACAGTGACCGTATGCTCGGGGAACGGCACTGCCATCCTGCTGTTAGCCGGGCGTGGTGGCGGGCGCCGGTAATCCCAGCTACTCGGGAGGCTGAGGCAGGAGAATCGCTTGAACCCGGAGGTTGCAGTGAGCTGAGATTGTGCCACTGCACTGCAGCCTGGGTGACAGAGCAAGATTCTGCCCCCTTCCCCCCAAAGTTAACAGACCCTCTGTTTTCATATTAATAATAATGACAAAAGAAAGAATGGTAGACCAGGCACCGTGATGGACCCCCACCCTGTCGCTGTCTGGCTTGGGCGACTGCAGTAGCCTCTTCCTGGTCCCCAGTCCACTCTGGCCCCATCTGTCTGGTCTCTGAGTTGCAGCCAGAGGGATCCCGTCAGAAGGACCATGAGACTCTCAAGCCTCTGGCCCCACACGCTCCGTCCTCTTCCCACTGCTCTGAGAATCAATCCAGAGGCTGCCTGGGAGCTCCTCGGCCCTCACCGCTGCATCTGCCTCCAGGCCTTCGAATTTGTTGTTCCCCACCTGGAATGCTGTTCCCTGCATATCGACACAGCCGGCTCCTTGCTGCCAGTCAGGTCTCAGCTCCGTGCACCTTCAGGAGGCCTGGTGTGACGTGGAGGGGAGTGAGGGCGGAGGAGCGGTCCCGCAGGAGGGGACCTGCCCGGCCTGGGGCACCCCAGGCCCCTCGCTCCCACCAGCTGGCTCCTTCACCAGATCCCACACCGTCATGGTTATTACGGTTATTTTATAATCTCACATATTTTAGAATTATATCTCATTTTGTGTGTGTATTTATATATGTTGTTACATATATAAATATGTATTCTTTATAACATACTTTTGTCATATAAAAATATATGATTCAACCTGACCAGCATGGAGAAATTGTCTCTACTAAAAATACAAAAGTAGCCAAGTGTGGTGGTGGGAGCCTGTAGTCCCAGCTACTCGGGAGGCTGAGGCGGGAGAATCGCTTGAACCCGGGAGGCGGAGGCTGCAGTGAGCTGATACGGTGCCACTGCACTCCAGCCTGGGTGGTGGAGCGAGACTCCGTCTCAAAAACAATAAAGTTACGTTAAAATAAAATAAAAAGACAATGTTAAAAATATGTCCGCATCACTGCTCTTGTGCTTTGGGGCCACTGAACACAAGCACTGCTGCACTGTCACAGCTGATCCGATCCCCTGGACGGACACTCACAGGCAGGACCGTCCGCACTATGAAGCCTCCTGGGCAACTGGAGGGGGTCACGTCCTGGGCTGGACAGGGCGGGACAGTGCAAGATCTCATCACGCTACTTAGAACAGCGCACAATTTAAAACTTAGGAACTGGCTGGGCGAGGTGGCTCATGCCTGCATTCTCAGCATTTTGGGAGGCTGAGGCGGGTGGATCGCTTGAAGCAAGGAGTTTGAGACCAGCCTGGCCAACGTGGTGAAACTCCATCCCTACTAAAAATAAAAAAAATAGCTGGGCGTGGTGGCAGACAACTGTAATCCCAGCAACTCAGGAGGCTGAGGCAGGAGAATCTCTTGAACTTGGGAGGCGGAGGTGGAGGTTGCAGTGAGCCGAGATCACACCACTGCATTCTAGCCTGTGCAACAGAGTGAGGAAAAAAAAAACCCTAAACTTATGAATTGTTTATTTGTGGAGGCCAAGGTGGGTGGATCGCTTGAAGCCAGGCGTTCAAGATCAGCCTGGCCAACATGGTGAAATAAGGCCTCTATCAAATATACAAAAATTAGCTGGCTGTGGTGGCAGATGCCTGTAATCCCAGCTACTCGGAGGCTGAGGCAGGAGAATCTCTTGAACCCGGAGGTGGAGGCGGAGGCTGCAGTGAGCCAAGATCGCACTACTGTACTCCAGCCTGTGCAACAGAGTGAGGAAAAAAAAACCAAAAACTTATGAATTATTTGTTTGTGGAAGTTTCTGTTTAATGTTTTCAGACCACCATACTGAAACTGTGGCAAGCTGCCGTGGCAGAGCGGGGACTGTGTACATATTTATTAAGCTCTTACTGTATGCTGGGCACTTTTCAGGCGTTCGCTCGCCCAGCCTCTGAGTCAGCCCTATGAGTTGAGTTTGTGTTTTATGGGCGAGGAGGCAGATCAGAAGGGGTAAGGGATGAGCCCAGGGTTGCAGGGCTGGAAAGCAGTGCAGCTGAGATTTGAACCCGGGTCTTGGACCCTGTCCTGAGATCACGAGAGCTGTGCTCTGTGCCTTGCCGCAGGCTGAGCCCTGGGATGGGTCCACCCTGCCTGCCTGTGCTCCACCTACGCACACCCCCAACTGCTGCCCCGGGTAGTGTGTGGCTTTGCATGTGTCTGGGGTGACAGGGAGACTGGGGTGGGGCCCGTTCACTGCTCTGCCTGCGTGCATGGCACTTTGCTCATCTACTGGACCCAGAGAGGGTCCCCAAGCCGAAAGGCTGTTTCATGCCACTTGTCCCCCACCCCCGCCCTGGCCACAGAAGCAGGAACTTCCCAGCATGGGGCAGGATATCAGCGTGGCTCGCTCCCGTGGCTCACTCTGGGGAGTGTGTGGGGCCACTGGGCTGTTTCAGTTTCTGCTGTGTTTCTTGCTCTGACTCAGGGCCCCTGACCCCAGCTGGGCCACTACCGAGCTGAGCTGAGCTCACCGGGACATGAGAAAGAGCCCGGGCCGAGCTGCCTTTGCCTGGCATCCTTGGGCCTTGTCTCCATCAATGTGGTGGGGGCTGCGAGGGGCCCCGTGTGGGTGGGTTGGTGTGGAGTGATTGGGTGTGGAGACCGGGACCGAAAGCTGATGGGGACGCGGGGGAAGCCTGTGCCTGAGAGGCTTCCGCAGAGCCCAGTCCAGGAGGATCTGGGTGGGGGCTGCCTTGTCTCTGGGTGCTTCTGCGGTCCCTGGCCTCTGGCCCCAACTTGGTGGCCCCCAAAGTCTGTGTTTCCCGGACCTGCTGTGGAGGGGGAGGCCAGGAAGGTGGGCTCATTCATCCGCCTCTCATCATGAGCCTCTGCTCCCTCCCCCTGGGCCCTGCTTCTGGCTGTCCCAGGTGCTGGGGACATTGGCGTCTCCGCAGGGTTGCGGGCTGGCCTGGGGCCCTGGGAAGGTGGCCTGGTGAACCCCGATGGTGAGCTTCAACTGAGTACTGCTGGGTGCCAGGCTGTAAATTTCTCTTCAGATTAGCCCCTGGCATCCTCCCTGTTTTACGGATGGGCACACTGAGGTTCCGGGAGGCAAGGCACCTTTCTCAGGCTTTGAAAAAACATCAGCGCTGGGTTGGAGCAGGAGATGCCTGATTTTAGCCACCCTAGTGTAACTGTCTCCATTTCACCGCTGAGGAAATGGCCTCTGAGAAGTTAAGCAACACACACAGGCCGTGGTCCCCTGCCAGGGTGCGATGCCTCGGGGCTTGGATCGGAGTGCCAGGCCTGTCTGAGGCCCCCGCAGGACTCTATGTGTCAGCCCTACTCCAGGGCTGTGTGTCCTAACCCCGGAGACTCTGTGTGACAGCCTCGATGTCCACTCCGGTGTGTGGGCGCCGGCTGAAGGATGGAAGCGGGTCCCTCCTGGGAGCAGGTCACGGGTGCTGGGTCAGGGGCTGGCGTGGAGGATGTCCCTGGGTGTTGAGTTGGGGCAGGGCCTGCTTGTGAGGTGGAAGGCAGGTGACTAAATCAGTGTGGCCACCGGCCACCGCTCCCACCTGGAATGTCCCCAGGTCCTTGTGACAAATCTCTTTCACCATCTCTTCACCCAGCAATTAATTGCGCCTGGCGGATGGCGCCCCCCGCCCTCCAGGGAGCCTCTAATGGCCAGACCCTGCTCCTGGGCGGAGAGGAGGCTGAGGAGGGTCCATGGTGGTTTATCTATCCGGGTGCAGACTGGGGGTGGGGCAGGCCAGGCAGCCTCTCTGAGAGAAGCCAGCAGCTGACATTTCAGGGCACCTGCTAATCTACAACACACTGGAGGCAGGTGCTGTGATGCGCCTCTTTTACCGACAGGGCCACTGTGGGGTGCAGAGAGCGTTCCCAAAATTTCCGTCTCATTCAGAAGTCCCCAGGGCACCCTTCCCACAGAGCCCCGTGTCACCTCCCGCCCCGCTGGCTCCCCGGGTAGGGGTGCTGGCTGACACTGGGTGTGGATCCCAGCCCCAGGAGCTCTCTGGGAGGCCTTCCTTGCCTCACTGCCTCCGTCTGGGGTGGCGGAGGATGCAGGGTGGCTGTAGGAATGAATGCGCTACTCAGTGCGAGGGTTTAGCCTTGTGCGGGGCAGTGAAACCCTGAGCGTCAGGCCCCTGGGGGCTGTCGCTCCCCGTGAGGGGGACGGAGCTGGACAGACAGGTGGATGGACAGATGGCCTCTCCGTGTGGCCACGTGGGGCCTCTGCGGCCTCTGGGCCTGGGCCGCGCTCCCTGCTCTGTTGTGGCCGGTGCTTGGCTGTGAGCCAGGCTCCCGCCACCCCGCCACCCCGCCACCCCGACTCGCCAGAGCCCGCGTGCCCCGCTTCCCTCCAGAAAGCGGTCGATACCCCGGCTCCTTCCTGGCCTCTAATTGCTCCTGCTGGCTGGCTGCTGTCTCAGATGGCGGCCCCACACCCTGCAATGAGATGGACGGCGAGGTTTCTGGGAAGCCCGGTCCCTGCTAAATCCAGGGCGCCGTTGGGTTGGAGAATGGGGCGGCCGAGGGCAGAGGGTCTGACGCCCGGGGTCCCGTCTCCCCGGCCCTTGCTGGCTGTGTGACCTGGGGCAGGTGACCCTGTGTGGGTCTCTGTTTCCCCACCCCTGAAATGGGGTCAGGATGGAGAGCCTTGCCGGGCAGTGGGATTGCTCGTGGCCTGTTCTTATTACCGCGATGGTGGCTGTCATGGTTTTTACGGCGGTTCCTCCCCCGTCGCTGTGCCTGCTGTCAGTGCAGCCTTCCTTGTCGGGAGCAGACAGGTGGCCTTGGGGCCTGGGGCACGTTCCTGGGCAGGGAGGGGACGGGTTGCTCCTCAGTCCCCCTCTGGACGGGGCTGCGGCCCAGCCCCCATCTCCGTCCTGGTCCCACTGCAGACCCTGTCCGCTCACATCCCCGCTGCCAGCCCCTTAGCCTTGGTCTGGCGGCCCGTGCCCTGGCTGGTGGAGGAGGAACGGAGGGAGAGAGGCTCCGACCCCATCTTCACCCACCGCCCACCCTCGGCTGGTGCAGTCCAGCGGGGCCGGAGACCTTGGTGAACTCCGGGTGGCTGCCTCTGCAGTTTTCAGGAGAGCTGGTTTGGGGCGGGCTGCCTCAGCTGTCACTGCAGAAGGAAAACAAAATATCCTACCCCTTGGCTTCTCAATGGAGAGGCCGCAGAGTCTGCTCCCTCCTGCTCTGCTGCTTGGGCTGCTGGCTACCCCAGGGACGGGGCCCAGGTGACACCACTGCAGGGGACAGGGAGGCTCCTTGTTTACCCATGTGGGAGGATATACCCATGGACCTGGGCCGACCCTGGAAGGGCAGTGAGCCACCTCCACGTCTCAGGGTACCTGGCTTGTGCTGTGCCTGAAGTCACCAAACTCCAGCCTGCAGGGAAGGCTTCTGGGGGTCATGTGTACCCCTCGGGACCAGGACCTGATCTGTGGGTCAGTGGGGTCCAGTTTAGAGCGCTGGCTCATGCTGGCTTAGAAGGCTCCCAGGGCCTGGGGTGGGTGCTGAGGGTCTTGGCCCCGGTGCCCAGTGCAGAGGTGGCCTGGAATGGAGCCCGGGCTGCTGTCACCGCCTTGCCCATCTCTGTGGGCACCATGGGTGCTCTGTTAACATCCGTTCTTCTCTCTTCTGGAAGATGTGCTTCCTGTGGCCAGTGCGGCCGCTGGCCAGGGGAGGCTGGGCTGAGAGGGAGGATTTATCCTGAGCCTCCAGTTTGAGTAGTCACAGGTCCTGGAGGGGGCCGAGGCAACGGCCCTCCCTGCTCCTGTGGCTGCCAGGTCTGGTGGGAAAGGCTCCAGCTGGGTCTGGAGAGGGCAAAAGGTCAAGGCCTCCGTGGAGCCTTCCCCCTCCTGTAGCCAGGAACCCATAGTCCCCACCCTCTTCCAGCTCTCCCCTTCCCACTCCCCACCCACTCCAACTCTGCACCCCATCCCCCTCCAGCTCTTCACTCCCATCCCCCTCCAGCTCTTCACTCCCATCCCCCTCCAGCTCTCCACTCCCCACCCCCCTCCAGCTCTCCACCCCCATTCCCCCTCCAGCTCTCCACCCCCATTCCCCCTCCAGCTCTCCACTCCCCACCCCCCTCCAGCTCTCCACTCC
>NW_022436942.1:82781108-82788454 GCF_009761245.1 Sapajus apella | reverse complement strand
TCTCCACCCCATCCCCCTCCAGCTCTCCACTCCCCATCCCCCTCCAGGTCTCCACTCCCCATCCCCTCCAGCTCTCCACTCCCCATCCCCCTCCAGCTCTCCACACCCATTCCCCCTCCAGCTCTCCACTCCCATTCCCCTCCAGCTCTAGACCCTCGATGCCCTCCCTGCCCACCCTCCATCCACTGCAGGGTCGCTGTGGTTTACGTCCATCACTCTAGGGGCCACTCTTTGCAATCACCTTGCTCACTTATTGGTGTGCAGGAGGGTGTTTACTTCTGTTTGTTGAGTGGCTGAAGGTTGATGGTGTCCTGGTCTAGGCAGGTCAAAGCTGCCTCTCGGTTTGTCACCTGGGTCTGCCTCTTGTGGCTGTGTGGCCGTGGTGGTGGCTTCCCATCTCTGAGTGTGGCGAATGGACAAGTCAGTTTGGCCTCTGTGGCTGGGGTGAGCCTGGTAGGCTTCCTGGAGAAGAAAAAAAGATAGTGCTTGTGACGGTATGTTTGGTAGAGTTGAGGGTAAAAGCCAACGCCAGGAGGTGGGCCTTACAGGGCTTGCTTGGGAGCTGGCAAAGGAGGTGGGATCGTGTGGGGGCAAGTCTCAGCCTGTGGGCTTGGCAGAGGGGAGCGTTCAATCCGGTCCTCGATCCCCCTGTGCATCCACTTTGCCAGGAGATGAGTCTGGCCAGCCCCAGGGTGCAAGGACGGGTGACTGGCCCTTCCTCCAGCTGTGGGTGGTCTGAGCCGGAGGCTTTGGAGGAACAGGGGTGCTCCCAGCCTGCCTGGGAGGGCGAGGGGGAGAGTGAAGGAGCAGGTGGGACCCATGGGGAGGAGCCAGCCAGTGGGCCTGGGCCTGAGCTGGAGTGTGTGTGGGTGGCCCCAAGCCGGTGAGCATGACCTGGGTGTGCACGAGCGTGAACAAGTGTGTGGGAGTGCAGCAGAGTGAGCGAGTGTGACTGCCGCCTTAAGCGAGTGAGTGGTGGGAGACGGCCCGTGTCAGCACAAGGGAGTGTGAAACAGCGAGACCGCGCCAGTGCGCGTGCGTGAGACAGCGAGACCACGCCAGCGCGCGTGAGACAGCGAGACCGTGCCAGCGCGCGTGAGTGAGACAGCGAGACCACGCCAGCGCGCGTGAGACAGCGAGAGCGCGCCTGCGTGCGTGAGACAGCGAGACCGCGCCAAAGCGCGTGAGTGAGACAGCGAGACCGCGCCAGCGCGCGAGTGAGACAGCGAGACCGCGCCTGCGCGCGTGAGACAGCGAGACCGCGCCAGCGCGCGTGAGACAGCGAGACCGCGCCAACGCGCGTGAGTGAGACAGCGAGACCGCGCCAGCGCGTGTGAGACAGCGAGACCGCGCCAGCGCGCGTGCGTGAGACAGCGAGACCGTGCCAGCGCGCGTGAGTGAGACAGCGAGACCGCGCCAGCGCGCGTGAGACAGCGAGACCGCGCCAACGCGCGTGAGTGAGACAGCGAGACCGCGCCTGCGCGCATGAGACAGCGAGACCGCGCCTGCGGCGTGAGACAGCGAGACCGCGCCTGCGCGCGTGAGACAGCGAGACCGCGCCTGCGCGCGTGAGACAGCGAGACCGCGCCTGCGGCGTGAGACAGCGAGGCCGCGCCTGCGTGCGTGAGACAGCGAGGCCGCGCCAGCGCGCGTGCGTGAGACAGCGAGACCGCGACAGCGTGAGACCATGCCGCAGGGCTGAGCTTGGAAACGCCGAGCCGGGAAGCCTTGGCACGGGTGGCTCTGCCAGGGAGGCATAGGGCCCGGTCCACCCTGCGGCCCGTACTGCGCACTCCTTGGCCGCTTTCGGACAGCGCTGTGCCCTGTGCCCTGTCTCCCCATGGTGCACGCACTTGGCTCTGGGTTTGGATCCCCACTCACTCCTTTCCTTGCTTTGTGGCCTTGGGTGAGTCCTCCCTCACAGCAGCCACTTCCTGGCCCGGGACACGGGATGGCTGCGCTCCTTGCAGGGAGTAGATGTTGTCACTCCCTGCTCCCCTCCCCCGCTGGCTCTGCCCAGGGTCGGGAAGGAGGAGCAGGCCTCTGATTGTCAGCATGCCTTGCCCACCTTTCAGACTCCAATGCCTGATGCTTTCCCTGCCAGCCCTTCCCACCTCACTGCGCCCAGCTTGGTCGCCCAGCACCTTGCTCGCCTGGACTGGCGAAGTGGCCTCTCCCTTGGCTTTGGCCTTCGCCCTCACCCGTGCTGTGCGGCCAGGTGCATTTCGACCTTGGAGCAGGACCTTGGCCACCTGCAGCCCGCATAACCCTCCTGAGCTCCTTGCTCTGGTGATAAAACCCGTGTGCAGAAGCCCTCGTGATCCCCCCTGCTGCCTGCAGCCCGCCCCGCTCTCCCCCTTGCTGTGCTCCAGCCGGGGCCCTGGGCTCCCTCCCACCTCAGCCCCGTGCCCCCTGCCCCTTGGCCCCTCAGTCATCTCCCTGGAATCTGGCCAGCGTGACAGTTGCCTCTCGTGGGAAGTCCTTGCCGAGTTTTCTAAATTGGGAACCCCTCTTTGGAACTAGGTGTCACTCCATCACTGCTGGGAGATTCCCTGTTTACCTCTGGACAATGTGACCTTGAGAACGGTCCTCACCTGCCCTGACCGCAGCCACCGGGACACCTGGCAATCTGTTTGGGGATTGCAGGCTGAGCTGGCTGGGGGGAGCAGGTTAGGAGAAGATGGGGTCTGGTCTCCCAGCTGGTCCTCCCAGGTGGAGGTCAGGATCTTCTTGGTGCCCAGGGAGAGCGCCCGCCAGGCCTGGCTCTGCCCGAGCCCGTGATGGGGTGTGTGCAGGTGGCTGACCACTGAGGCTTCTGGGAGCTGGGGCAGGCGGCTGTGAAGATGTGCCCAGGCCCTCCCTGTTTCCAGCCTTCCCGCAGGGCCTGATTTTGGAGCTGATGCAGATGGCATGACCAAGTGCCAAACCCGGGGGCATTGTAGTGAAAAAAATGCTTAAAAAAGAAAAAAGGGCAGGAAAGAAGCAGCTGGCTTGTCCCCCTGCGAGCTGCCCGCAGCTGCCCTTTCAAAGGCTCCCTCCTTGGGGCCTGAGAGGGCCTGCCAGGCGCTGGAGAGGGCTGGCCTCTCGGAGCTTGGCTGCCAGCCCCTGGGCGGGGGTAGGAGTCATGCCCAGCAAGAACTGTGCACTGGAAGTGGCACACGCTGGCGCCAAGGGCACTTGATGTTCACGGCATTCCTGTGGGGTCAGCGTTTTAAAAATCATCGTTTCCATTTTAGAGTCGGGGAATCTGAGGCTCAGAGAGGGGAAGCTGCTTGCTCCAGGTGGCACAGCTAGGAGGAGTGGAAGCCAGACTGGAGCCTGGGGAGCCTGGCTTCAGAGCTTGAGCACCGTGGGCAGCTGCTCCCAGCCGTGTGGGAGCTGGCAGGCCTGGCCGCCCCCGTCCCGATCCCTCAGCTCCAGCTAGGGGTGGAGAAGGGGTTTCCCAGAGTTCCACGTGAGACTGACTCTGTCCAGCGCTCAGCCCGCTGTACTGGTGTGTACCTGTTCTTATTCACGCAGAAGTTCACATGAGAAAGAATGTGTAAACTCCTCGGTGCAAATTAGTGAACAGTTATCAAGGGGTCCCCTTCTAGCCTCAGGCTGCCTTCTCTCCAGAGGTGGTCGGCATCCTCACTTCCGTGGGAATCACGTTCTTTCTGTTGCATTTGACTGCCTCTGCGGGCCTCTTGCCAGATGTGAAGGTTGTTTTGCCTTCCCCAGGGTCCTCTCATGGAAACATAGAGTCCGCAGGCCCGGATCTGGCTTCCTGGACACAGCCCGAGCCTCACGATCCTCCCTGTGGTTTTAGTTTCTGCACTTCGTGATCAGGTGGCTTGGATGTGCCACCGTTTGTCGGCCCGTTCATCTGCCGATGGATTGTTGGGTTGTTACCAGTGTGCATGCGATTCAGAATACAGCTGCAGTGAACACTCGTGCACGAGTCTGGGCTGTTTTTGTGTCTGCCTGGTAAAGACCTAGGAGCTGAATTACTGGGTTATATGGCAAGCATGTGCTGAACTGTAAGAATCGGCCAAACTGTTTTTGCAAAGTAGCCGCTCCGTTTGCATCCCGTCGCGGAGGGTGAGGGCTCCAGGTGCTCCTTCTTCTCGGCGGCACTTGATGCTGTCTGTCTCAGGTTGCTGTCTGCCTGGGCGAGCGTGGCCTTCCATGGTTTTAATTGGCCTCTCTTGAGGACTGATGATACTGGGCATCTTTCTGTGTCTCTTCGGCCATTTGTAGATACTCTTTTGTGAAGTGTCTCTGTCGTCTTTGTTTGCTGCTGGGTTAACTGGCCCGTATTGATTTGTGGGTGTCCCCTCTGCATTTTGGAGCTGTCACTGCATTGCAGTGGTAACTCAGAAATTCTTAAATGAGGCTGGGCACAGTAGCTCACACCTGTAATCCCAGCACTTTAGGAGGCCAAGGCAGGAGGATCACTTGAGCCCAGGATTTGGAGACCAGCCTGGCAACATGGTGAGACTCTGTCTCTATAAAAAATACAAAAATTAGCCAGGCATGGTAGCATGTGCTTGTAGTCCCAGCTACTCAGGAGGCTGAGGTGGGAGGATACCTTAGGTTGAGGCTGCAGGAGCCATCATTGTACCACTGCACCCCAGCCTGAGTGACAGAGCAAGACTGTCTCCAAAAAACAAAAACAAAAAAACTCCAAAATACCAACCATACAAAAATTCTTTCATGAGAATAGTAGACACCCCCCGCCCCGGCCCCATCCTTCAGGTTTCAGCCCACCAGCCTGTTTGTGGGGTCCCCTTGGGAGTTAACGGGGAGGTTCCCAGTGGCCTGGCGATGCGGCCCTGGGCCCCTGGGTGGCCTTACAATCCACACCCCTGGGATTGAATCACAGCTCTAAGAACTTGGGCATGAGATTTGCTTGTCTGAGCCTCAGTCTCCCTCCCTGTCAGAGAGGTAGCAGTAGCTGCCTCCAGGGCTGTCGTGGGGAAATACTTGGCCCAGCGTTGGCGACGCGTGGGCCCGGATGGAAGCACGGCCCCCTGTCCCCGAACGTCAGTGCTGTCTCCCCAAGCCCCATGCGTGCGATGCCTAGTAACAAGGCCCGTGTTCTCTCCACAGGTCGCCCCGAGTCTTTGAGGACACAGCCTCGCTGGAGGCAGTTTCTGGTAGGTTCATGTCTGTCTCCTCTTGGTGTCCCCAGGAGGTTCATCCTGTCTGGACCATCTCATGGAAAGCGGGTCTGGAATGGCTGGGAGGCAGGTTCGGCCTGGAGTGTGTGGTTGGGGTACGGCATGGCCTCAGTGGCGTGAGGGTTCTGTCTCGTCAGAGCTGTCCAGGGCAGTGAGCACCTGGGGCAGTTTGTGGGGTCCCCCAGGCATGGACTGTTTCCTGGCTGAGCTGCTGCAGTGACTTTTCGATGATGCGTCCGAGATAGGAGGGTCCCTGACGGTGTCAGTGTCGGGGGTGGGTTTTTCTGGGCTCCGGGGTTCTCGGGCACATTGCTTTTGTGCGTTGGCAGAGGGCTTGCAGGTTTGGCCAGGGTGGGGCCTGTGGCTGGGCCCAGGTGTTCGGGTGTTGGGTGCTGGAGGAAGCCCTCAGGCTGAGTCACTGTGGTCCCTGTGCCCTGCAGGCAAAGAGATGGCCTGGGTCCTGGTCTTGCCTCCGCTGCCTCTGTGCTGGGCACCTGGGCCGGCTGCTTGATCTCTCTGTGTCTCTGTTTCTCCATCTGAAGACGGGGTTGGGGGTGGGTGGGTAACAATAGCTTCCCCATGTGGGGTTGCTGCGCCGACGAATGCTGGCAGAGACAGTGCCTGGCCCGAGAGGGTGCCTGGCGAGCCGTAATCACAGGTCATGCTTTTCACGCGTCACCCCATTTTGTGACCCTCACAGCAACACTCCAGAATGGGCAGTTAGCCCCGTTTTACAAGTGGGGAGACTGAGGCACGGGTTGGTCACCTGGCCCAGATCTTTCAGCTGGAAGCAGAGAACCCCTTCTCACCCTTCCCAGGGAACCCAGCGGGTTTGTCCCAGACTGCTCATTCCACAGCCAGGCAGACACGGTCGCCGAGGGCATCGCGGGGCTCATGCATGCGGAGGCCGGGGCACACGTGGGTGCTTGGTGTGTTCTGGCTCATGCCGGGCCGCTGTTGGGAGATTTCATTCCTGTTCCAAATACAGTCATGCTCTGTATAACGACGTTTCCATCAGCGACGGACTGCGGCCCCAAAAGATTATAATACCGTATTTTTTTTTTGAGATAGAATCTTGCTCTGTTGCCTAGGCTGGAGTGCAGTGGCACGATCTTGGCTCACTGCAACCTCCACCTCCCGGGTTCAAGCTATTCTCCTGCCTCAGCCTCCTCAGTAGCTGGGGGATTACAGGTGTGCACCACCATACATGGCTAATTTTTGTATTTTTAGTAGAGTATGAGTTTTGCCATGTTGGCAAGGCTGGTCTTGAACCCCTGACTTCAAGTGATCCACCTGCCTTGGCCTCCCAAGGTGCTGGGATTACAGGCGTGAGCCACCGTGCCTGGACAATACCATGTTTTTACTGTTCCTTTTCTACATTTGGGTAACAGTGTGCCACGGGGTTCCAGTGGCCTGTGGGATTCAGCCACACATTGTACAGGTGGTAGCCTGTGAGCCATAGGCCACACCAGGGGTGTCCAATCTTGGGGCTTCTCCAGGCCACATTGGAAGAATTGTCTTGGACCACACGGATAATACACTAACATTAATGATAGCTGATGAGCTAAAAAAAAAAAAAAATTCCCAAGAGGGTCTCATGACATTTTAAGAAAGTTGATGAATGTGTGTTGGGCCATATTCAAAGGTGTCCTGGGCCAGGGTTGGACCAGCGTGGGTGACAGCACACAGCCTGGTGATCAGCCGGCGCTGTGGTCAAGGTTCGTGAAAGTCCATCCCTGCCAAGCTCGCATAGCCATGGCTCCGGCTGGCCACGCGCTCCCCAGAACGGAACCACATGGTTTTGCGGCGCATGCCTATATATATGTTCGTATGTGCACCGACTCTTTCTAAAGCACCTACTGTGTGCCAGGCTCTGCTGTGGGTGCTGGGGACAGACCTGTGGGCAAGATGATCAAGGATCTGGTCCTCCGGGTGGGGAGACAGACCATGACCAAAGGTGACCGAGTCCGACACTTAGTTGGTCTCCCAGTGGAGGGTACGGGCAGGTAGGGGTTGCAGTTTCAAAGTGGGGGTCAGAGTGGGCCTCCCTGAGAAGGTGGCCTTTGAGCAGGGACCTGAATGAGGGGAAGGGAGGTGTGGGTATCTGGGAGAGCGTGTAGGTATTTCAGGGTAAGCATGTGGGTATCTGGGGGAGCGTGTGGGTATCTGGGGGAGCGTGTGGGT
>NW_022436942.1:82754004-82781098 GCF_009761245.1 Sapajus apella | reverse complement strand
ATGTGGGTATCTGGGGGAGCGTGTGGGTATCTGGGCAAGGGCAACCCAGGTCGAGGGAAAAGCGGCGCCAAGGCCCTGAGGCTGCTGGGTTTGGGCCTTCTGGGTTGCAGGATTCTGAGTCACCTGTGGGGGGAGGGGAGGTTTCCCGGGGGAAGCCCTTTCCTTTGTCCCGTGCCTTTGGGGGCCCCCACAGGCAGGGGGAGAGGTCAGCCTTGTAGGTCAGCTGCTTTCTGGGGCTGGGCCCTGGCCCCACAACCAAGTTTTATCTTGGAGAGTGAGAGGGAAGGAAGAGTGGGATGGTGGCGGCCCCCACCAGGTGACCACTCAGCAGGGCTTTCTGCCTGGGCTCACAGGGCCTTTGAAGCTGGAAGGAAATCGGCCTTGGCCTTGGCCGGGCTGTTTTTCCTGGCCTCCTCCTCCTCTGCCTCTTCGCGCCCATCCATCGGCGTCTCCGTCTCCAGCCTAATGGGGAGCCTTCCTCCTGTGGCTGAGTTATCTGCTTGTCATGCCAGTGGCCCACCGGAGGACGATAAAAGGGCTTTTTGTCTGCAAGCACTTAGCTTCCTCCGCCGGGGCGATCCATCACATCTGAGGGTGGCCGGGAAGGCAGACAGACAGTGGAGGGGCCTCCCCCTCCTGCTGAGGGAACCTGATGCTCCCTGGAGCCCCCTGGCAGGGCCGGAGCGGCTCCTCAGCCCAGAGGCGAGGCCTGTCTGGGGCCGGCAGGGGCGAGTGGGAGGGGCCGTGGGCACGTGAAGGCAGGCAGATGCCCTGTGCTCCCTTGCAGAGGACTCCCTGCCTGGACACCCTGCCCTGCGGCGCCCATGTGGCAGCTCTGTGGGGCCCCTCTGGGACTCTTCACATTGGAGGGGGTGGTGGGGGTGCAGCCTCTTCTGAGGAAGAACCGTGATGGGGGTGGAAGGGGAGATGGGGGGATAGGGGGACAGATGTGGGCAGATGCTATGCGCGCACGTAGGTCCCCCACACCCCGGGTTAAGCACTTTGTAGAATTCCTCTTAAAATCTCAGAGTGACCCTAAAGGGGGGGACACCCTCCTTATCCCCATTCTCCAGATGAGGAAACTGAGGCGCAGGACGAGATGGGGCAGCAGCAGAGGGAGGGCTTGGCCCCCGGCTCCCAGCCGCATGCTCTTCCCTGCTGACCTAGGACCTCAGAGAGGGGGCTGCCAGAGCCCCTGGCCCCGAAGTCGGGTTTGCCCGTGACTCTAACCTCTGTGAGTGGGTTCTTCAGCCAGGGAGTGGGCTGGGAAGGTTGGTGTCTGCTGGCATCTGTACACTGGGGTGAGTGGTAGGTGTGGGTGGGGGCTGGGGTCTTGGGGTACCCTGGGGGGTGATCAGAGACACTGAAGGTGTGTGTGTGGCAGTCTCAGGGCCCTGGCCCAGTGGGATCTTGCCCCTCAGGGACTCTGGGAGAACCGGCCTTATCCCCAGTTGGGCAGGGTCTTGGGCCCTGCTTGGGTTGGGGGAGAGCAGTGGAGGCCCCCCCGCCCCTCCCTGTCTGCCATCCTCCTCCCTCCCCTTCCCAGCCTGGATGCTCAGCTGGGGGCTCCCTGCAATCCCTTCCTCCCCTCCCCCTCCTCCCCCTTCCTTCCCGCTCCCCGCCCCTCCTCCTCCTCCCTCCTTCCTCCTTCTCCCCACAGGCCACCCTCAAATGACAGCAATTAATGGTGCCTGTGATGGCGGGCTGAGAAGAGGAGGCTGACAGTTGAGCGTGTCTGCCTGCGGCCGCCTGCTAATCAGGCCCGGGGGACGCCCCTCCCATCCCCGCTGCTGGCTCCGGGTGCCTGCCCCGCCATCACTCACAGGGGACAGGAGCCCCGGACAGGCCCGCGGGAGCTGGCGCAGTGCCCCCATCCCTGCAGCCTCTCCCTGCTCTTCTATTATCATTTTCTGTCATAAATGGGTGGGCTTTGGCTGGAGTCTTGCTCAGCATGAGTTGGTGGATGCCCTCCAGACGTCCTTCTTCTGAAATGACCTCTCGTGTGCCCGTGTTGTCCTCAGGGCCAGCCGTCCCCACAAGGCCCCATCCTTTTGTCCCTGCTTCTCTGGGAGGGGCGGGTTGGGTGGTGCCCATGAACCATGTCCTGTCGGGACAGCAGGCATCAGTTAAATGCCCTGGCCTGAGTCCTCAAGGCCTGGGGGCAGCTACCTGAGCCCAGAGCCTTGTCTGGCAGCATTGGGGAATGTCTTGTTTGTCAGGGTTACGAGAATCCTGGCCAGCCCTGTCCACACTGGGCCTGGTGCTCGACTATTTATCACTTTGCAGCAGCAATAATGAAGCCCCTGCTGTATGCTGTGGCCTGCAGGTGGTACGTTCACTCTGGTTCGCTTTACTCTGCAGTTCTCTGAGAAGTGTATTTCTCGCCTTGCTTTTGCAGAGGGGAAATCTGAGGGCTGGAGAGGCAAAGGGATTTGCCCTGAGGGGCACAGGGCCCTAAATGACCTGGCTAGTATAGGACTAAGCTGGGGTTCAACCTAGACCCAAACTGTCCAATGCTCATACATCAGGGGTCAGTTTAGGAACCAGCAGAGCTGACTGAGAAGTGAGGAATGGTCCCTGGGCCCTGGGATTGGAGTGAGTAGTGTTCGTATACGCAACTTTCTTTTTGTTACACTGAGATCGTCTTCATTGAGATGCAATTCACCTATCATAAGATGCACCTATTTTAAGGGTTCAGTTGCATGAGTTTTGACAAATGTAAACATTTGCGTCACCTCCACAATCAAAATGCAGTGTTTCCATATCCACCAAATCCCCTTCAATCCCCTGGCATTAGATCCCTAGTGCCTCCTCCCTGCCCCCAACTAGAGGTACCCATTGATCTGCTGTTATGGAAGCTTTTATATCTTCTAGAATTTTATAATCAAATTAGCGCCAGGTATGCACTTCTTCGTGTCTGGCTTCTTTCACTCTGCATAACCCACGGTGCTCAGGTATCAATTCATTCTTTCTCATGACTGAGTAATATTCCATAGTGAGGCTTTATTATTTTATCCATTCTTCAGTTGATGGACATCGAAGTTTCCAGGTTTTGGCTATTGGGAATAAAAGTGCTCTGAACACTCTTGTGTAAGTCTTTGTGTCAACCTGTTTTCTTTTCTCCTGTGCGAATATCTAGGCGTTGGGTTGCTAGGTCACATAATAAACGTGTTAGTTTATAAGAAGCTGCCAGCTGTTCTCTGGAGCGGGTGTTCCGTTGTGCGTGCCCACCTGCCTTGGATGAGAGTTCCAGGTGCTCCACATCCTCGCCAGCACTTGCTACTGTCGGTCTTCCAACATTGGCCATTCCAGGAGATTCGAATGCACTTTTGACTGCACTTTTCGGCTTTTGCTGTCTTTTGGGCAAAGCTGTGGTTCTGTGTTTTGATTTTGTGTGTCTGGCCATGTGGTGGGAGTGTCAGATGGCGGGAGAGAATCACGTGTCTGCCGACTGCAGCTCTGCCTTTTCCTTTCCAGTCTTCGTGCTGCTGACTGGCTGCATCTGTCCGATCTCCGTGGTTGAAGCCACGGTGCAGTCTGGGTAGCTCCAGCTGTGAATGTTGTTCTTTTTTGTTTTGTTTTGTTTCTGAGACACAGTCTTGCTCCGTCGCCCTGGCTGGAGTGCATTGGCACGATCTCAGCTCGCTGCAACCTCTGCCTCCTGGGTTCAAGCGATTCTCCTGCCTCAGCCTCGCAAGTAGCTGGGATCACAGGTGCGCCCCGCCGTGCCCGGCTAATTTTTGTTTTGTTTTCCTTTTTTTTTGGAGTAGAGATGGGGTTTCACCAGGTTTTCCAGGCTGCTCTTTAACTTCTGACCTCAGGTCATCCGCCTGCCTTGGCCTCCCAAAGTGCTGGGATTAGTGAGTGTTGTTCTTAACACTCATATTACAGATGAGGGAACTGAGGCTCTGACAGGTCAGGTGACTTTCATTCTGCTGAGAAAGGAAACGCTTGGCTCCGAGCCGTGTCGCTTCCCCTCCTTCGGCTGGGAGGCGCCAGCTCCGTTTGTTGCAGGGATGTGTTTGCCAGTCCAGAGGGTCATGCCAAGAACTGGTGGCTGGTTGGGGCCAGGCCCACTCCTCCTTTCCCGAGGATTTCCTCTCCTGGAGGGATGAGTGTGGAGGAGATGTGTGCCTTCCGGGTCAAGCACTGTCCTTTGGCACCGGGCACTGCTGAGCGAGTGTCAGGCATTGGCCCTGCCAAGGGTCTTCCTTGCTCAATCCTGCTGTCCTGGGCGAGGCCACACCTGCCTTCTGGGGAGCTATTTTGGGGCAAGGGTGGAGCGTGACATGTGGAAGCGCAGGAATGGGCTGGAGACGAAAGAGGGGCCTCTTTCTCCTCTTCCTTTTTCCCTGCCTGAGGGGTGTCAGCTAAGATGACTTTTCGGGGAAGGAGGCCCGTAAATTAAATAAGCAATCCCATAAATATATAAGTAATGAAGTTAGCGGGGTGCCTAATTACATCAGATTCATCATTGCGGATGGATGCCTGCCCGCTCATGGGACTTGTTTTTCATCTTCAGCTCTGACATGTGTCCCACAGCCATCCCCACCCCAGCTGGAGGGAGGAGGTGGGGAGGTGCTGCTGTTGGGACTCCCAGAGAGCCTGGGTGGTGGTGGGTGTGTGTGGGGGGTCCCTGGAGGGTTGTGTACCCAGTCTGCCTGGTCCCAGGGATCCAGGGGGACCCGTCTTTCTGCTGCAGTTGGGCTTATAAACCTACTGGAGCTTTGAAGTGGGAGCACCTGATGGCAGTGACAGCAGCAGTCCCAACAGGGTGATCGTCATTGCGTCGCACTTTACATGTTGTAATTTATTTAATTGACAAGGCACAGCGGCTCGTACCTATAATCCCAGCGCTCTGGGAGGCCAAGGCAGGTGGATCACCTGAGGTCAGGAGTTCGAGACCAGCCTGGCCAACATGGTGAAACCCCGTCTTTATTAAAAACACAAAAATTAGCTGGGCATGGTGGTGGGCACCTGTAATCCCAACTACTGGGGAGACTGAGGCAGGAGAATCGTTTGAACCCGCGAGGCAGAGATTGCAGTGAGCTGAAATGCAGCACCACTGCATTCCAGCCTGGACAACAGATTGAGACTCCACCTCAAAAAAAAATAAAATAAAATAAACAAATAAAAAATTATTTAATGACCTAAAAGCTCTTGTAAAGTCGGGATTATCATCATACCTTCTTTACAGATGAGGAAACTGAGGCACAGAGAGGTTCCACATCTTGCCCGAGGTCACACAGCCAATGAACTGTGCACTCAGATTGTCTGCCCCGACCTCGTCCTTCCCGCCTCGCTCTATAGGGCGTGCTGTGTGTGCTGTGGCCGTGTCTGTGCGGGGCGCTGTGTTTGTCACCTACACTTCAGCGTGGCCTGTGGAGGGATTTGCTGAGTCAGGATGGCCCAAGTCCTCCTGAGGTTTCACTGCCGAAAAGATCTCCTCATCCCTTCCACAACTGCCGTAAACAGATACCATTCTGAACTGGAAAATAGAATTATGTTTCACTAACGACAAAGCAAGCCCATTTGCTGAAATTAAAACAGCTTCTTTCCAGATCTTCTCTTTCTCTTTTGGGGGCCCCGATTGCCTGGCTCTTGAGGGACTCTCAGTCCTGCCTTTGATAATGGTCCTTAGACCCATTGTACAGATGGAGAAACAGGCTCAGGGAGGTGGAGGGGCGTGGGTGAGACCGCACGGCTGGGAGGTGGTGAAGCTAGGGTTCTAGCTGCCTCTTACTGCCTGGTTTGGGGAACCGAGGCCACTTCAGGTCCCTGATGAGGAGGCTGCCTCTCCTCTCTGAGAGGTGCAGGGAGCCGTGTGCGCCCCAGGTTGGCTTTGCTGGAGTCCTTGCCGTGGCTGAGTGGTCAGCGTCTCGTTTGTCTGGTGGGGAGCAGTCAGCTGCCCCGCCTCGTGGTTGCTTCTCAGGACCTGAGCATGTGCCGGGCATGGACAGAGGATGGGGTGGCTGGGGGCAGTCTTGTTCTCATTCGCTGTCCATGCAGCCCCAGGGTGCTCAGCCAGAGTCCACGCCTGTTCCCTCCCTCCGTGGTGTCTCCCCGCATCTCCAGACTCCAGGTCCCGTGTGAGGCAGTGGGGCCTGAAGCTTTGGGATGTCTGGGCCTCCATCGGGGGCCCAGGTTGGGAACACCTTCACTTCTGGGGTGTACTTGTGCAGCCAGACAGGGCTGCGTTTCTGGGCTATGGCTTGGATGGGAGCAGGGCGTTCTCACATTCCCTTGGTGCTGACTTCAGGCTTCTGGGATTTGGGGCTCCCCCTACCCCTCACTGTACTGGGGTGGAGAGAGGAGCTGAGGACAGACCTACATGAAGAATTGTGTGTGTCCATGATGTTCCTGGGGATTGGAGCAATCCAGGGAGGCTGCCTGGAAGAGCTAGAACACTGACATTGAATATTATTAAGCCCATCTTAGAGAGACTAATGTATATACATGCTTCAAATGGACCTGGCACAGAGCAAATACCGTATTTCATATAAAAGCTAACATTTCCTGATTCTTTTCTTGTCTTAGTGCTGTGTGTGAGTTGCCAGTATTACTATTTTTAACATTAACTACAGTTTCTAACATGCAGCCCATACATACACACGTGTACTCTTAGCAGCAGCCTTAGAAGGTGGGTGCTATTATGATCAGCCGTGTTTTCTAGGGAAAGAGGCTGAGGGCAGACAAAGGTTAAGGGACTTGCCCAAGGTCGCACAGTGGCAGAGCTAGGACATGACCCCAGGCTGCCTGACTCTGCAGCAGCTGCTCTTTGTCGTGTAGATTGTGCAGGTGCCACCCGCAGCCCTCCCCCTGCCCCGTGGGTACGCTGGTCACTGCCGCAGCCAGACTGCATCTCTTGGCAGGGCCACACCAGCTGTGGGGCAGCCTCTGTGTGCCACGTAGGGCCCTGAGGCACGCAGCAGCTGCCCGGGGCAGTGTGGCATGGTCAGGACGTGGGACATCTGCTTCTTGCCTCTCTGAAGCCAGACTGATGCCCCCATGGCCTCCTCTGGGTCGGAGGGATGGCAGAGACGGCAAATGAGAGTCAGGGCTCTGCCTTGTGGATCCCACCGGCTGATGAGGGGATGGGCAGGGCCAAAAAGCAAGCACTATTTTGCAAGACAAGAAAATGCTGCCTGTTAAATAACACAGAGTGGGGAGGTGAGGTGACTCCAGTCTCCGGAGACTCATTTTGGGTAGAGAATTCCACGGTAGCTTCTGAGGAGGTGGCATCTGAGCTGGGCCCTGGACGATAAGGGGGCACCCGCTGTGTCAAGGAAGGGGATGAGGGAACAGCAGGCGTGGAGGCCCTCTGGCCACCATGTTTCAGCATGCTGATTGAGGCTCTGTGCCTCAGTTTCCCACTCTGTAATGGCTGGAGCAGAGCGGAGGGGCCCCAGGAGGGCTTCCCTGGATCTGAGGCTGTTTTACAGTCCTCTGGGGCTGGGCTGTTTTTCACATTTAAGGCAGAAGTCAGGTTGAATGACTTTCGCTTTTCCTTTTGTTTTTTTGCTCTGCAGTTAATTTATATGTATTGGGCATGTGGCATTTCCAGACTCGCGTAGGTCACTGGGATGAGAACGATGGAGAAGGTGGACATTGCCTGCGCCTTTGAGTTTAGGGTCCAGAGGGAGAGTGTAGGTTAAACAAGCCCATGCCATCTCGGGTGGTGAGGGTTGTGAGGACGAGGTTCAGGCATTCACTTGGGTGAGGCAAGAGCTGAATTAGTCTAACATCAGGCCAGGTGTCCTGGGACAAGTCATTCAAGGGGAGACCGGAGGGTCATTAGTTAGGGAAAGTTAGTTAGGGTTCCTGAGTCGTGGCAGAGACACACTCAAGCTGAGTTAGACCATGAGGAGGAGTTAATGGGTGCTCAGAGTGGCCAGGGTAGGACACGTTCAGGCGTGGCTGGATCCAGGTGCTCAAACAATGCCCCTGGGAGTTCGCTTTGCCTCAGCTGTGCCTCCTTCTATGTGGGCCTTGTCCTCAGACAGAATCATGCCACTAGACCCGCCAGCCAAGGAGGAGAGTCACCTGGCATCCCAGGAGGGACACTCCTTTCTCTTGTTTGAGTGACATCGTTAACACTTGTTCCACTGTTTGCAACAGCAAGAGGAGGTGGACAAAGTAGGGGTGAGGGGAGGTCCCCAACTCAGACACAGGGAGGAGAGGAGCAAGTGAGTCAGTGCAGGCCAGAAGGGAGGGGTGGGGATTGCGGCTCACCGGCATGCTAGATATTTTGATGGTTTTCCAAGTGAAGCTGGAAATCTGGATTTTATAAGGAATGGCCCAGTTTTTAAAAAACATTGTATGGGCCAGAACAAGTTTCCTTCATGGCCACAACTGGCTGTCACCATTTTATGGCCTCTTCTTAGTGGTGACTTTTAAAGTATTTTGTCCCCGCTGTGATCTGGGTAGAACGTCCCATGGGCTGTACCAGAAGGTCTCAAGTCTTGGGAAGTCACATTTGACGCCACTGGAGATGCCATTTCTGAAAGTCAAGGCCGCAGTTCCTCAGAGAACAGTACCCCGTCTCCAGTGGGGCCCGACCTTCTCAGAGGCGGTAAGCCCAGTGGTTAGTGTCATCGTCGCGGGTATCACACTTGCTGAGTTCAAATACCGACACCGCCGCTTTCCAGCCCCGTCCTCTTGGGCAACTCACTTCACTGCTTTCTGCCTCAGTTTCCCAGCATGTGCTAATAGAATGGGTATAACAGCACCCCATAGGATTGTTTTAAGGCAAGCCTGTCCAGCCTCTGGCCGGGGATGGTTTTAAATGCGGCCGAACACAAATTTGTAAACTTTCTGAAAACATGAGGTTGTTTTGCGTTTTTTTTTTAAATCTAGCATGCCAGTTTGCCGCAATCCCCACCCCTCCCTTTTAGCCTGCACTGACTCACTCCTTTCCTCCCTGTGTCTGAGTCGGGTTCATCATTAATGTTAGCGTCATTTTATGTGTGGCTCAAGACAGTTCTTTTAGCGTGGCCCAGTGGAGCCGAAAGGTTGGACACGTGATTGTAAGGTACTGTGTAGGCTCCAAGAAGCCCGTTAACCCCGGAGCACTGAAGCGCGGGTGGTGTTGGCTGTGTGAGGTGTCCTTCCCGGGTTGGGTCCCTGGGTCCAGCCTGCTGGCCCGGAGCATTCCTGGGTGCTGCTCTTTGCTCTGCCGCTGCCCCTGCTGCCGGGTTGTGGGTTCCCAGGGTCCCCAGAACAGGCAGCCACCAGCCCCCTGCCCCCTGCCCCAGCCGTCCTTGCCAGTTGCCGGGTGCCTGTGGTACCCTGGCGTGCCGGCTGGTGCTGCAGTTGGAAGTGAGTCTTGAGTGAGTAATTAAGTCTGCCAGCTGCCAGCTCACAGCTGCTGCGGGGCAAGGGGAGGGGGGCGGCGCCTTTCAGAAATGAAAACACCACACAGAAAAACAGCCCTGGAGTGCCGTTGGCTTCCCTTAGCCAGCGTGGTCAGGGCTGCATTTTGATGCTTTTGTGGAGAAGAATCCTGGGCCTGGATGGGAAAATAGGGTGCATTTTGGTCTGGGGAGTGTCTTTATTTGGGGGCAGAGGTGATGGCCTGTGTCTGGCCTCGCCATCCAGGACACCCCTCTCCGCAAGCCGTCCCGCAGTGGCTCCTGGACACCTGCCGCAGGAAAGGGGATTGGGTTCCTTGGGGTCCGTCTTCAGCAGGCTCAGGCCGGGACAGGGTGGCTGTGGGGCCTCTGTTCTGTCTCCAGCTCTGTCGGCTGTGGGGGCCTGGGGTCATCCCAGAGATGCCTGGAGCTCTCCTCTGCAGCTTCCAGCCACTTCTCCGGAACTAACGGGAAAGAAGAGGGCCCCAGAGGTGTTCCTGGCACGTGACTGCTGCTGCTTTGAGGTCTTGGTTTCGGTAGTGGGTTGAGCTGCGGCCCCCGAAACAGGTCCACGTGGAAACCGTGAATATGACCTTGGCCTTACTTGGACCACGCGTCTTTGCAGATGTGACTTAGGTAAGGGTCTTGCTGAGATCATCCTGGAAAAGGATGGGCCCTAAGTCCAGAGACCAATTTCTAGGAGGACACACAGCGGAGGAGCCACGTGAAGACAGAAGGAGCACCCAGAGCCCCCGGGACCTGGAAGACACAGAGAAGGCCCCTGCAGAGTCTTTGGAGGGTGTGCAGCCCCGGTGACACCCTGAGCTGGGACTTCTGGCCTCCAACCTGTGAGAGGACAGACATGTCGCTGTTTTCAGCCACACAATTTGTAATAATTTGTTACAGCAGCCACAAGGAATGAATACAGTTGTGAATTTTTTTTTAATCACGCGTATAGTTTAAAATTAAAATGTGAAATGTAACTTTGTCTAGTTCACTGCCGTATTTCCAGTGCTCAGCGCATACAGCAGGGGCTTGGCAGATGCTGCTTGAACGCCTGGCAACTCCAGACCTGGGTGAGGAACTCCTGCCGGCTGGGAGGTGGACACGGCCTTCAGGAAGGGCGTAAACTGTGCCGGAGTAGCATGCACTCAACACCACCATCTTTTTATTCATTTATTTATTTGAGACGGAGTCTTGCACTGTCACCCGGACTGGAGTACAGTGGCATGACCTTGGCTCACTGCAACCCCTGCCTCCTGATTCAGGGAATTCTTACCTCAGCCTCCCGATTAGCTGGGATTACAGGTATGCAGCACCACACCTGATGGAACTTTGTATTTTCAGTAGAGATGGGGTTTTTGCCATGTTAGACAGGCTGGTCTTGAACTCCTGGCCTCAAGCGATCCACGTGCCTGGGCCTACCGAAGTGCTTGGACTGTAGGTGTGAGCTACTGCACCTGCCTCTTTATTCCTAATAGGTGAAATTCACATCACATGTAATTTACCGTTTTGCAGTGAACAATTCATGGGTTTTTAGTGTAACCACAATGTTGTGCACCTACCACCCCATCCAAAACATGTTCTCATCGTCCCAAAAGGAAACCTGCACCCCTCAGGAGCCACCCCACGTTGCCGCCTCCCGCAGCCCCTGGCAGCCGCCAGTCTGTGCTCTGCCGCTGTGGACTTACCTATTTTGGGTGTTTCTCATGAACGGAATCATACACTGTGGGTTTTGGCTTCTTTCACTCCGCACGGTGTGTTTGAGGCTGATCCGTGTTGAATGGATCATTCCTTTATACAGCGGAATTACATTCCATAGTGTGGCACACATCAATGGAACTGTTTGATATCTAGTGGCTTTTCATATGAGGAAACTGAGGCTGCCCAGGTCTCGGAGCCCTGGGGCTGGGGATGGAGGAAGAGGAGGAGGAGGAGGAGGAGGAGGAGGAGGAGTCGTCGTCGGCGGCGGTGGGGAGAGCCGGATATCTCTGGCTCAGGGTGCTCTCTTTCTCCTGCCCACACCCTGCTCCACCCTCTTCTCTGTGCCTGGCCAGGAAGCAGCAGTGCTTGGGGAGGAAGCGAGTGGGGTCTCCTCCAGCTGGGGCTGGATGCTGGACTGTGGCTGCGGCTGTGGGTCTGGATCTGGTCCTCAGAGTTCTGGCTCCGCCCAGCCCCCTCCTCCCACCACCTCCTCCCAGCCCCCACCCCGGGCCCTGCACAGGTAGTTTCTGTTGACCAGGGTCCCAAGAGAGGCAGCAGGCGGGAGCTCCCCCATTGGCCAGCCAAGCCTTCTGATGCCCGGAGAGGCTGGGGGCCTTGCCTGGGGCCACCCAGCCTAGGGTTCGCCTGCCCCTTTCCGGACCCCCTTTGGCCCACCATCCCCGCCCCCGTGGCCTTTGGTGAATCATGTCCTGGGGGGTCTTCACAGATCTTTCCCACCATCAAAGCTCCGCTCAGCAGATGGGCTCCAGGAAGTGGCCTGTCAGCAGATTTTGGCCAGGGGATGCTTTTCCAAAGTATGGAGGGGTGGTCGCTGTTGGCGCCTCGAGAGATGGGACATTCTTTTGCTGAGCAAATGACCGGACGCTGGCTTATTCTGAATCTGAGCGTGGTTTTTTGGCTTTGGCCACAGGCTGTGTGGGGGCTGCTGTCTGTGCTTATTTCTGGTGTTTGATGATTTGTGGTCTTCATTAAGTCAGTCAACAAACGATTTGTGGCCCAGCATCCGATGGGGAAGACCCAGGAAGCGGAACGAGTGGCCGTGAAGTGACCCGGCCCAGGGCCCAACCTGCCCGGAACGCATATCACTCTCAGGGGAGCGGGAGGAGTCACCTGGATTCCAGCGCCAGCCTTTGGCGCAGGTCTGGATGCAGGTCTGGCTCCAAAACAAACAAAGTGGAACAAAAGGAGGGGAGGCCTGACCCGGCCGCTCTCAGGCCCTGCTTCCTGGTGCTGTTCGCATGGGGCCCGTTTGGCCCGCTCCTGGGTTTCAGGGTCCTGCCTGGCATGGTGAGGGTCTAGGCAGGAAGACGGTGCCGGATCTTTGGGCTAAAAATATGCCCATGCCTTCCTGTGCCTCAGTTTCCCTACCTATAAAAGAATGCTTAAGAGTAGCAGAATCCCACCTTTGGCTTTGGGGCAGGTCTACGGAAACCCCCCGGGGGTGTTTCCCTGGGAAGGCTGGAGGGCAGGCGAGCTGTTCAAAGCAGACATGGGGTTCCCGGCCTCGGCAGCCACGACGCTCATCTCCTAGGGGCCAGTCTGGGTCCACTGCCAGTCCAGTCCACGGGTCCTTGTCACAGGCACATCTGGTCTTTGTCCTGAAATCCTTCTATGGCTCCTTGTGGCTGAATGACCACGTGGATGGTGGAGACAAGCCAGGCTCTCCTGGTTCAAGTCCCAGCTCAGCCACCAGCTGCTGACCTTGGGCAAGCCACTCATCCTCTCTGGGCCTGCCTCCTGCTCTGTCTGTGTCTGGCGGCTCAGGGGCATGCCTGCCTTTGCCGCGGTGGTGCAAGGCCAGCTGGTGAACCAGGGGACCCGCTTAGCACAGCGCTGGGCACACTGTGGGAGCTGCTGGGCCTGTGAGTGTGGCTGCTGTCATTGTTATTAACACTGTTCCTCTCAAGACGCTCCTGAGACTGAAAAGGTGACAGTGTAACTGTTGGGGCTGGAGGCCAGGCCCAGTGTCCATCTGACCCGCTTCCCTCCATCCCCGCCAGCTCCCTGACCTCATCACCACACTCCCCTGCCTCGCCCCTGCACTCCGGCCACGCCAGCCTTCTCTCTGCTTTGACAGCACACCTTGCGTGGTCCAGGCTCCAGACCTCCACTTCTGCCATGCTCCTGCGGGGTGCCTTCTCCTCGCCTGCACCCCGGTCCCTTGTCATCATACGGCTGCTGCCGGGGACACATTCTTGGTCCCAACTCTTGGCTGCTGGGGCAGGGGAGTGAATTGGAGACTCTGGGGGAGCCTCTGCCTCCTGAGAGCTTCAGTAGCTTCACTGGGAGAAGCTTCACTGCCCTTCTCGGGATGGAAGCTGACACCCAGAACAGCTCAGACTTGCCTCTGAGTCACATAGCTAATTGCAGCCAAGGTTCAGACTCCTGGCTGACTACCAAGCCCTCATTGTTGGCCCGTGTGTGTGTGTGTGTGTGTGTGTGTGTGTGTGTGTGTCCGTGTGTATTTGGCCATGTCTTCTTTTCTAGGCCTGTCACTGAGATGACCCTAGATCAGAATGCCAGCGTGAGGGGGTCACACTTTCTTTTCCTAGGATTGAAAGAAGGACAGAAATATTTGCAAGGCAGAGCCTGCCCCTCTGGCCATCTGGCCCTCAGGACAGGGGACGGGGGAGGGACGGGCTGGGGCCTGGGTTCCCAGCCAGGGCGCCAGAGCTGCGCTGCGGGGAGGAGGTGCGGTGCCACCGGGCCGGTCTGAGCTGGGAGGACGTGGGTTAAAGGGGGAGAAGCGGGGCTGGAACTCGGTTCTCCTGCCAGCAAGCGGAGAGTGAAGAGGTTTTGCTAGCCGTGCTATAAAAAGGCCTCACAGTGTTTCAGCTCCCGAGTGTCGGCTGGAAGCCCGCCAGGGTTACCATGGCGATGAGGAATTATTACTTACTGCCAAGGCTGGGAGAAAAAGCTCGTACTTTTGGCTTCCACACAAGAGGAGTGGACTTATGTAATTCCCTGTGTTTATAGGCCCGGAGTGGCAGAGGCGAGAACGGATCGCTGGAGGCCCGACGTCTCGATCGCAGGCCAGCTGTGGGGTCAGGCGGCCCCGCAGTCCCTGGTGGGCCTTGGCCTGCCCCGGGTTTGGGGGGCATCGGGCTGGAAGCCTGGGGGTCCTGGCCTGGCCGCTGCAGGGCCTCCCCGGCCGGGGTGGGAGCCGTAGTCTCGCGGGAAGGTGAGGCCGCCCTCTGGGGCCGCCCCTCTGCGGGTGTCATCCTGGGGGAAGGATGGGTCTGATGTTGGCGGCCGTGCGCCTCCTGGAAGCCGGTGGCGCTGCCCGTGTGTGTGGACTCCGCCGGCCCACTGGCTGGCACTTTCTCTTTTTCTTCTTCTTTTTTTTTCTTGTGGGAGAGTTACTTCAAGTTGTGTTTGGAGCTGACGTGAGCGAGGCTGGTCATGTGCTCGGGTAAGAGAAGTCGTGGGGCTTGGCGTGGGCAGGGAGGCGGGGTGTGGCCAGGTCGCCCCGGCCGGGGAAGGTGGGTGCAGACCTGGGTGGGGGCCGTGGCCTGCTGGCTCCGTGCAGGGGGCGGCGGGTGGGGGCCGGGGAATTCATCTGGAAAGAGCCCCAGTTCTGTCTCTGGAGGTGGTGGCCAGGGCGGGGGGCTGAGTGCCGCAGGTCAGCTGGCAGGGCAGTGATGTTGGCCCTGAGCTCAGCAGGATGGTGGGCAGTGCCATCTTATCGGGCAAAGTTGCCGAAGTCACAGGAAAGAGCGCGCTCCCAGGCGCTGGCCGGGTCGGGGGGAGGCTTCTTGGCCGGCCCTCGTGGGAGGGACCTGGGTGGGCACGGCGCTTCTCTCCCCAGCCTCGGTGCATGCCCGGCGGGTGCCCCTGCGGGGGAGTTTGGCAAGCCGTGGGGGCTCAGGGGGCTTTTGTTTCCAGAGTTGACTTCAGGAGGGTGTGGGACGTGGGTGCTCCCCAGGCCGGGCCTTGGGCTCCAGGGTGGGCTGGGTAGGGGAGAGCCAGGTGCAGGCAGCACTGCGGCCCGGCCCGGCGCCCGGCTCCCCACCGAGGTGGCGCTTGGCTCGCTGCCCGTGTCTGGTTTGAAATCAGCGCCACCGGCCCAGGCTTGCCCAGGGACTTGGCAGCGAGGAGCCGGGATAAACACTGGAAAGTTGGAAGGGCTTCCCGAGCTCACAAGGAGCCTTTAGTTGCAAGCTGGGAGGGATGGGGGAGTGATTTGTCCTGAGCCTGGGTGCGCCGCGGCCATGGGGAGGTGGCGGGGATGGCTCCTTGGAGACCTCTGAGCCCAGGCTGGGGAGGGGAGGGGACTGGGCTTCCAGGCGCTGTTGCTCCTTTGCCACGGACCTGGGTGTGAGTCCTGGTTCCGTCCTTTCTGTGCTGTGTGACCTTGGGCTTGTCGCCTCCCCTTTGCAGACCTCAGTTTCCTCGTCTGTAAAATGGGGCAACGGTGGGGTCCACACAAACATGGGGCTGACGGGAGAAGGAGCTGCAGTTCGGGGGGGAGCTCGGGACAGACTGCCTGGGTTCCTGTCCTGGTTGGACACTTACTGGCTGTGTGACCTTGGGCAAGTCACTTCCTGTCTCTGAGCCTCCGTTTTCCCGTCTGGCAAATGGACGCTGCATCTCTCCCACCCCAAGGGCTGCATGGCTTAGGGGAGTGAATGGACCTGCCTCCGGCTTATCAGAGGCTCACAGTCGGTAACTGGCTGGCGCTGAAGTTCTTTTCTCGATGATGACAATCACAGCACCTGGACCGAGGGTTGGGGGTCCCCGGGGATGTCCGCATCTCAGGGCAATGGTGTTTGTGAAGTTGCAGTGGCTGGACAGAGGTTCTAGTCCTGGCTCTATCCCTCAAGGGTGGTGTGACCTTGGGTGAGTCCTGGAATCCCACGGGTCCTCGGTTTCCTTGTCCTTTACTGCAGTGGTGGCGCTGCAGCCTGCTGGCGTCTCAGCAGACTCTGGAGGGGTCCAAGCAGCGCTTACCTGGCTGGACCTCCTCAAGTGTAACCACAGGTTCACAGTTGGACTTAAGTTTGAGTTTCATCCATTTTTCTTTTCTTTTCTGCAGAGAGCTCTCCTGTTTTATAGAAACCCAGGCCCAGATAATGGGGGGTGGGCCCGGTGGGTGCTCCCCAGGCTCTGTCTTCGTTTGGGCCTGGGCTGGGATTCCCAGGATGCCCCTCATGTCTGCCTGACTGCTCCATCTTCCTCTCAGCCTGGGCCCCCCGTGCCAGTGCTGGGCCAGGCACCCCCACAGTGCCTGGTATGGCCTGGGGCCCAGGGCGGGAGGGCGAGTTCTCCTGTGAAAGGTGGCAGCTGTCCTGTGTTTGTAAGTGACACCGGATGCTGGGCCGGTAGCTGGCTTAGGGCCTCCCCTCTTGGGCCAACAGGAGCCAGCGGGAAGTTCCCCAGACTGTCTCATTGTCGTGGGACGTCTCCTGGAACCTCCAGAATGGGCTCCAAAGGCGAGGGGTGCTCATACATGTCCCCTTGCCACCCCCAAGGTCTTGGTGTCTACTTGGGTTGGCCACAGAGCTGTGTCTTGGCTGCCCCGGACCTTTCCCAAAGTCCTCAGAGACTTGATTTTCCTACTCAGTGGGGAAGAGTCCTGGTTGAGGGTCAGAACAGAGGTCAGCACAGGGGCCTTGGTGATGGGGCAGCTCAGCACGGACCAGGAGCCATCACTGTAGTCTGCATGTGATGAGAACACACAGAACTAAATACATGCGTACTCACATGCACACACGCTCACACTCGCACGAACACATCCACATGCACACACCCACACACATACACACGCACACTCATGCACACATGCACATGCACACTCACGCTCGCATGCATACTTACACATGCACATGCACACATACAGACATGCACACGTCCACATGCACACACCCACACACATACACATGCACACTCATGCACACATGCGTATGTACACTTACGCTCACATGCATACTCATGCATGTACATGCACACATACACACTCACATGCACACACACAGTCCTGCACACGTGCACCCGCACACTCACATGCGCGCGCACACACAGTCCTGTACACGTGCACCCGCACACTCACATGCGCACGCACACACACAGTCTTGCACATGCGCACCCGCACACTCACATGCACACTCACGTGCGCACACTCACACAGTGACTGCATTGGATGCTGCCATGGTCCGCATGCAGCTGGCTGTATCCATGCTGCCTCCCTGGTTATGATACGGACAATGAATCGTGGCTGTCTCAGGATGCTATTCTTGGGGGAGGCTGGGTGAAGGGCGCACAGGATCCTGGGATCTCCAGATTTTCTTTTTTTTTTTGAGACCAAGTCTTGCTCTGTCACCCAGGTTGGAGTGCAGTGGTGCGATCTCAGCTCACTGCAAGCTCCGCCTCCTAGGTTCCAGCGATTCTCCTGCCGCAGCCTCCCAAGTTGATAGGACTACAGGCACGTGCCACCAAGCCCAGCTAATGTTTGGAGTTTTAGTAGAGATGGGGTTTCGCAGTGTTGGTCTGGCTGGTCTCAAACTCCTGACCTCAAGTGATCCTCCAGCCTTGGTCTCCCAGAGTGCTAGGATTATAGGCACGAGCCACCATGCCTGGCCTTGAGATATTATTTCTCCCAATTGCATGTGAATCTACAATGATCTCAAAATAAAATCTTCAAAAAAGACAGGGTGGGCTCAGGGGCCTGGCTGCCTGTCCTGGGCTCAGGCTTGAATCAGCCTCTTTGGAGTTGTGTGCATTTGAGCCAGCCCCTCTCAGCCTCCGTTTCCTCATCTGTAAAATGAGGACAATGTTTAGTACCTCGTAGGGTGCCTGGGGCTTAAAGGAAGAGACACACGCTCAGTGCTTAGGAGGTGCTGGTGGTCTCCAGGACTGCGTGAAGGTCATCCGTTGTTGCGGCTGTGATGGTGGACGTGATTGCTGTGGTGTGGCCACGCTTCCTACTTCGTCCACCATGGGAAGAGAGGTGCCTCCCTACTGTTCAGATGAGGAAGCCGAGGCTTGTGTGGTCAGGTTGCCCATCCGAAGGCACAGAATTTACCAGGGCCGGAGCTGGGGCCAGCACACAGGTGGGAGCCTGTGCTTCAAGGCTCTTTGGGTGGTGGCTGTGGGGAGGTCACTTACGCTCTCTGAGCTGCTGTCCCCTCCTCCTTCTTGCCCCTTGTGGGCTGGGCTAGGGGGCGGGGACAGGGGGCAGGGCCGATGACCTTTGAGAGTCAGACAGCCTTGACCTCGGGCCCTCTCCCCACGCTCCAGGGCCCACCCAGAGCCGACACTGCTCAGCTGACTTCTCTGAGACTTCCTTAGCACCCCCAAAGTGGGGGCTCAGGCGACTGCAGGCCCTCAACATCTCAGGAAGCCCCAGCGGGACTTGCTTTATGCCTAAGGATGCTGGGGGGTGCGGGTCTGTCCCTGCATGGGTGACAGCTGCACCCACATCTCCCTGAGCACTTTTCCTTCCTGCTTGTCCTCTGACTGCATTCTTTCCTCCTTCAGTGGGGAGAAGGGCTTTCAAGGGCTGGAAGCAACTCCCGAGGCTGAGCTGGGTTTATCCCCTGGCGGTCACCCAGAGAAATGTGCTTTAGTTCAAGCCGAGCTGACCCTCAGGTGGAAACTTTCCCAGGACTCCTGAAAGACGGTCCCCCATGAAGTGGGCCTATAACTGGGCTTGGTGCCTTGGACATCCCAGGGGGTCTGGGCGGCATTTGCGGTGTGCCTCAGGGTCACAGAGCGCTTCAGAGTGTCCCAGGCTGGGGGACAAGTGGTGCCTGCAGGGCCTGGGTGGGGGCCTCCCATGGCTGAGCTGTTGTAAGGGTGTTCTTGTCATCACAGTGGCTTGGGGGAGGCTGGCATCCTGCAGGCACTGGCCGTAGCTTAGGGTCTGAGGGTGGGGGTGGGATGGGGCTTGGGGGCATCCAGCCCCAGGAGCCTCTTCTTTGCTGTTCTCTGGGCCCCTGATCATGCGCCTGCCTCAGGACCTTTGCACTGGCTAGAACCTCTTTTTTTTCTTGTTCTTTTTTTGAGACAAGGTCTCACTCTTTCACCCAGCCTGGAACGCAGAGTCCTGGTTACCTCCTGCCTCCCGAGTAGCTGGGACTACAGGCGCCCACCACCATACCTGACTAATTTTTGTATTTTGAGTAGACACCGGATTTTGCCATGTTGGCCAGGCTGGTCTCAAACTCCTGACCTCAAGTGATCCTCCCGCCTCGGCCTCCCACAGTGCTGGGATTACAGGCCTGGGCCGCCATGTCTGGCCTGCTGTAACCTCTTTCGGGAACACCTCTGTGAGCCCTTCAGCCGTCCTGACTTAGGCCTCTGCTCTGATGGTGCCCCCGAGAGTGGCCTGATGTTGCGCAGTGACTCCCTGCGACACCTTCACTGCTCCTCCTAACCGTCGCTACCGGGGTCTGCAGTGTGCCCCTCGCCCTGTCCCTACCTTGTTTCAGGCTGTTTGGACTGGGGGACTCGCAAACAACAGAGCTTCATTGCTCATGGTTCTGGCGGCTGGATGGCCAAGAGCAAGTCGCTGGCAAGTTTGCTGTTACAGGGGAGGAGGGCCTGTTTCCTGGTTCGTAGATGGCGGCTTCTCCCAGGAAGAAGGGCAGGGCGGCTATCCGGGGCCTCTTGTATAAAAAGGAGGGGCACTGACCCCACTCAGGACAGCTCTACCCTGGTGACCTCATCCCCTCCCGGAGGCCCCGCCCTCTGACATCGTCCCGTGGTGATTGGGTCTCTACAGACAGATACACATTCACACTCCAGCAGCCCTCCATCCAGGAGTTTGTTCATCTTGTCACCGCTGTGTCCCTAGCACTGGGCACGTAGCAGGCGCTCAGGAGACAGCTGTGCCTGACTCGGTGTCCCCCACAGGGCCTCAGCCTGTCCCCTCCCCATAAACGGGGCCTCTCTGGGGCAGGAGGCGCTGCTTCCTTCCTCTAGCCGCACCCTCCAGGGCTCTGGCTGGGGAGACGCAGGCCCTGCAGGCTGGATTTCCCACGCAGCCCATTTCTTTCCTCCCAGAAAGTTCTGCAGCACGGGACTGGGCATGCATCTTGGGGACAATTTGGAAAACCGGGAAAAGTTCTTGCGCCTTTTCTCTGACTGAGGTACCCACCGAGCGTCTCCAGAGAGCCTCCCCCTCCCTTCATGAGAAGGAACCAGGGGTGCTGTAGGCATGGGGTGTGGGGGAGGGGTGCCGGCAGCCTCAGCCTTGCGTGTTGGGGACCCAGGCGAGGTGAGCGTTCCACACGCCTGAGTTCATTTTGTCCTCACAGCCTTTTAAAGTGGGAATGGATCACCCTCTCCTGATAAGGCACAGAGAGGGTAGTCAGCTTGCTCAGAGACACACAGCGGCAGGCCTGCAGTATTAGCAAGTGAATGGTATTTCCAAGGCTGTCACATCTTTGCTCAGGGTCATGCTTAGCATGTTGAGCGGATGATCCTGTTCCATCCCCAGAAGCCCCTCTTACTGTCTCCGGGACGGGTCCTGTTTTCTGGGGATCTGGCTCAGACCTGGGAGGGCCCCGTTTCCCAGGCTGAGAGAATGCCTCATTTAGCCCACACTTCTGGGAGGTTGGGGGTCAGTTTCCAGTTTGGCTTAGAAGTGAGAGTGCCGGAGGGACACCCCAGAGTGGAGGAACTGCCCCCTTCCTCTGAGTCGTTCATTTGCATGACAGTGAGCCCTTTGTTCCTGGGGCCAGCCTCCTTCCCAGGCTAATAACATAATTCCCGGCCTGTGATGTCATAATGGCCCTTTCTGTGGCTGGGGTCAGAGGCTGGGTGGGCAGCTGTGTGGGCCGGGCCAGGCCTGGTAATAACCGGAGGCGGTGGTGGTTGCCATGGGCCTGTGTGTCAAGCTGTCTCCTTCCAGGGAGAGCGGCAGGAGGTGGGATCTGCTCCCCTGTGGACACCGGAGCCAGTCGAGGCCCAGGAAGCCCTCCCTGGCCCCACCGATCGTCTAGTCCCCTCGATGAGCCGCTTCAAGCCTCCTCTTGGCCTGCGGAGTGGGGGTGGCTCGCTGCCAGCTTGGCCCTGGGCCGGGAGGCGTGGGCGTGAGAGTCCCTTGCTTCCTGTAAGCGTGAGGGAGGCCCATGCCCGGCGGCTACTATGTCGGGGCCACGTTCACACTGGGAAAGCCAGGTTCAAACCTTGGCCCCGGCTCTGTCCCGTGGGTGACAGCTAACTCCCTGTGCCTCCGTTTCCCCCTCAGCTTAATGGGGTTCCACTGGGGCTTGGACTCAGAGCTAGGCAGGGAGTGAGCTTTCGGGAAATGGGCAATGTCAGAAAAGGCCGGGCCCGGTGGAGTGGGCTGAGTGGTGGCCCCAAGAGATAGGTCCACGTCGTGGTCCGCAGGCCCTGTCAGAGGGAGAGCGTCTTTGACAAAAGGTCTTTGCAGATGTGTTTTGAGATGAGCCCATCCTGGGTTACCCAGGTGGGCCCTGAATCCAGAGACCCATGTCCTTAGAAGAGGCAGGCGAGGAGAGCAGGACGACAGGGCTACACGAAGACCGAGGCGGGGACTGCAGGGATGAAGCCACAAGCCAAGGAGTGCCGGAGCCCCTGGCAGCTGGAAGAGGCAGGAAGGAGCCTCCGGCGTTGCCTCTGGAGGGAGTGGGTCTCTGCCGACGCCCTGACTTTGGACTGCCGGCCTCTGGAACTGTTAGAGAGTGAATTGCTGCTGTTGGCCGGGCGCGGTGCCTCCCGCCTGCAGTCCCAGCACTTGGAGACGCCGAGGTGGGCGAGTCACTTGAGCCCAGGGTTTCAAGATCTGCCTGGGCAACGTGGCGAGACCCTGTCTCTACGAAAAGTACAAAAATTAGCCGGACGTGCTGGTGGCATGCCTGTGGTCCCAGGCTGAGGCGGGAGGATCCATTGTGCCTCGGGGGTCAAGGCTGCTGTGAGTCCTGATTGCGCCCCTGCACTCCAGCCTGGGCCACAGAGCGAGACTCTGTCAAAAAATCATAACAAGATAAAAACAAATAAATCACCGCTGTTTGAGCGGCCTGGTTTGTGGTCAGCTTTATGGCAACCCTGGGGAAAGACCGCAGCTGGTGACCCCGTCTCTGGAGGTGGGGGACTGGCGCTCGGGGTGGTACTGTTCCCCACTCCCAGCCTGAGGGTGCAGGACAAGTTTGGGTGGTTGAGAGCCCCTTTGTTCCTAGGGGTGCAGGACGCCCCACTGGGGAGTCCAGACCTTCCAGGAAGGAGGCCTTGCTTGAACCTGCCTTTCTTGCTGAGAGCCAAATCCACAAAGCCCTAGACCACACCTGCCGCCCACCATTCGCTGTCCCGCCTCAGGCAGCCCGGCTAAGGGGACAGGACCCGGAGGCAGGAGGCTCTCGGATTCTACCCGGCCTTCTCCCCAGGACCCGGACACCCTTTCCCCACACGTCTGGTGACTCCCGAAGAACCTGTGTGGCCCTCATCCCCAAGCAAGCCCCGGGTTTGCCAGGGCCCTTGACAAATGGAGGAACTAGGCCCAGAGAGGCCAGGCTACTTGGCAGAGGCCACACAGCACCCTAGTGGCGGTGACGGCCTCACAGTCTTGCCACGGGCACTGGGGCACCCAGGAGTGGGGATCAGAGTTCTCGGCCACATGGAGGCCTGGTGTGCAGTGGGCCGGCCGTGTGGACCCGAAGTCGTTACCTGATATTTGGGACATGCGGCTGCCTTTGATGGACCTGGCCCGGTGTAGGTGGCACCCTGGAGTCTGGGCTGTAAGCACACCCTGTCTATGCTCTCGGCCCCGGTCTGTTTGCAGACTGGTGTTTGAGCTTCTGCTCTGCATCTGCGACTTTGCCCTGAGCATGTTCGTGCTTTCAGCAAGCACTTATTGAGCACCTGCCGTGTGCAGTGTGCTGGGACTCTGGGGACACAAAGGTGTGACTCTCGTTTCATGGATCTTGTGTGTGGGGCTGTCGGGGGAGAGGAGGTGAACGAGGCAGCAAGGGCTGGAGTCCAGGTTCCGGGTCCTGATAAGGGAGGTGAGGATGCAGCCTTTCCTCTCCTCCTTGGCCGGAGTGGGCGGCGTGAAGCAGGCTCTCGGGAGGACATGGAGATGCCCACAGCCTGTCTGCAGTGGCCCATGGTCACCTCTGGCTGGCAGGACCTGGCCTGGTCTCGTGAGCGGGGACACAGGACGGGAGGCCTGCAAGGTCTGACTCCAGCCTGGTGGGAGGGACGACGGTCCCCTCCAGCCTGAGCAGGGGACATGGGTACGCTGGTGACGGGGTCCCAGGACACAGTGGGTGAGCTGGGTGCAGGAGGCGGGTCGCCCGGGTTTGTATCCAGGCTGTGCCCTTGCCAGCTTTGTGACTTTGGGCAAGTTGCTTACCCTCTCTGTGCTGCAGTCTGTCCACCTGTAGAATGTGGATGATAACAGAACCCCTCACTCACGGGGGCACTGTGATGGAAGGAACTGGTGCCAATGAGTGCTGTGCTAGGGGCTGGCTGTGCTGGTGGCTGGGAGGTGTCCCCTCCCTCAGCTGCTCAGGGTGGCAGCCTGGAAGATGGAAGTGACGTTTGCACGACTCCCCGCTGCCCTGCCCCTGCCTGTGCAAAGAGCCTCAGTCTTCTGCCTGGGAAATGGGAGCTGTAACAAGCACCCAGCTTCATGGAGCTGGGAGAGGCTGAGGTGGGTGCATCGGTGCCTGTAGGGTGGGGCCCGGTCGCCACCTGCTCCACGTTGAAGCCTTGGCCGCCCCCGAGGCCTGCAGCAGCTGCCTGTTTTACAACCCAGGAAGCTGACGCTCCGGCAGGGATGGGCCCAGGACGCGCGCGTGGGGACGGCCCGTGGCCCGTGTGCTCTTGGCTGCAGACAATGCCCCTTTTTTCTGGCCTGGCGGGGGCAGCCCGGGCTTGCTCAGCCTGGCCTGGGTTTACCAGCACATTGGGTCCTGTGGTGCGGTGAGCACACACATTCCTTCTGAGAGCGATCGTGACGTTCCTCCGGAAACCGAGGTCCGGAGGCTCGGGTGACTGCGGGGGGCGGCTGTGTGTGTGTGGGGGTGCCTGCTCTGAGAATTGACCCAGATCAGAGCTGGGCTTTGCTGGGCAGCGTTCATTGCAAAGCTGCCGCCTGCTCCTTCAACCATGAGAGCCACTGACAGCTCAGGAAGGGACTGGGAGCCTCCCACTCTCCCGCCAGGGTGACACAGGACAGGCCTCTCCCAGGCTTCTGCGTGGCCCCTTCCCCCTAATATTGAGTCTGGCCTGGGTCTCCCATCCCATTTCTCTGGCCTCCTCTTGGCTGGCTTTGGACCCGTCCCTACGTACATGGATGAGGCACCTAGTGGGTGGAGGAGATCTCATTCCAGGGAGAGCCTATCTGAGAGTCTGCGTTTTAGGAGGGTTGCTATCTTAGCCCTCTTGGTTGCAATGGACAAACTTCCTCTGCCTTCTGCATTTGGCACAAATGGTTCAAGTAACTAAAAAACCTCAGGGAAGCTTCAGGCACAGCTGGATCCAGGTGCTCCCCATTTGCAGTTGCTAGTAGACTGAGACTAATTGCAGTTCAGCAGCCCCAGTGGCAGGACAGCTTCCTGTTCCCAATATTCCAGCAAATCTGATGGGAATGAGTTTTATTGGCTCAGCCTGAGAGTTAACCTCCACCCCCTTCACCGAAGCCAGTGCCACTTTGGCTGGAGGGCAGGGTCAGCCTCCCTGAGACCTCAGGACTGGGGAGGCAGGGGGCGTGGTTGCCCAGGGAAATTGGGGTGTGGTGTGCATAGAGTGGGGGCTGGGTGGGCAGAGTCACTGTGTCTTGCTCCCTGTGTTGGAGATGGGGCCAAGTCAGGGTCTCTGCCCAGCCCTGCCTTTCGTGGCCAGTGTGTGTCCCATTCCGGTGGAGGGGGTGGCACCGATGAGTCACTGGGTTTCATTCCCGTTATATTTAATAGTTGGGGGGCCTCTTGGTTCCCCCCCTCCAAACCGTTGCTGGCGCTCCACCTACTGTCCCCACATCACCCCGCTTCAGCTCCCCAGCCTCCCCTCACCCTCTCTTGTGGCTTCCAGTGACCACGTCATAAGCCACAGGTCACGTCCTGGCAGCCCCCGAGCTGCATTTGGGTGTCAGACTGATTTATTGCGCTGGTTTTATAGTTAGTGTTATTTAGAAATATTGGGAGATGTCTCAAAATTGGGCTTCTTGGCTTTGCCGGGAAGGTTTGGACACTGTGGGCCCCGTGTGTTCCAGCAGGGTCTGGGACATCAGGAACGTTTCGGGGCCACATTCCTGAGCCTCTGCTCAGCGCTGGCTGGGACTGAGCTGTGGTCACCCCCTTACTGCGGGCCCCTCTCCTCGGCGCAGCGCCTGCCTGGCTGGGTCCCATGCTCCAGCAGGGTCCTGGGGGGCCACCGCTCTCCTCTCGCCTTTTGTCCCTGCCCTTCTTATGGTGGGACCCTCTCCCCTGACGCCTTGTTCATTCTCTCTCCAGAAACTGGTCATTGCATCCCAGGCAGGCTATCGCCACTCCCAGGCGCTGAAGCATTTGTTTACTGTCTGAGCTCCCGGCTGCAGGGGCGGCAGAACCTTTTGGGTTCTTGGCACTGTCCAGTCATCAGACACTTACTGATCAGCGCCCCTGGGGTAACTGAATGGCCCAGATGTGTCTGCTTCTGAGCATCGGACAGAGCCGATGTAAGTGGATTCTTCCTGCTTGGCCTGGGAGCCCAGGCGGCGGTGGGATCCTCCCAGCCAGGCCCTTGGTGGTCCAGCCTGGTCACTTGTCGGGGGCTGGCAGGGGCTGGGGAGGCCCAAGGGGGCCCTTGTTGAGTGGGTGGACTCCCTCGCCCCGGACGCTGCTGCTGGCACAGCTATTCTTAGCAGAGAAACATTTGTCCTCGTTCACATGTGGTGGATGCCTCCAGGGAGTGGCCCTGAAATACTAGGGGCGACCCCATAAATTCCTGAGGAAGCCACCCTCGAGGGCCTGCGTGCATGGAGGAGAAGCGGGAGGAGGCGTTTCCGGCAGCTGCACAGCTGTGGATGCATTTGCCAGATGTTGGAGGCAGGGAAGTCGGTGGGAACTGTGGGGAGGCCACCTTCACACTCGGGGTCTGGGCACGGGCATGAGCGGGTGGGACAGAGACAGGGGCTCTGGGCCTGGCCTCGGGTTTCGGGGACCAGGGGCCCCTCTGAAGCAGCCAGCCCTTCCCTGGGTTCGGGCCCTTTTAATTGTCCCTCGAGGCCACCTGGGCTAGAGGCAGCTGGCGAGGGGAGAGCTCAGCTGATCGGGTACTTCTGAGGGATCAGAGGTGCAAGTCACTGCCTGTCGGGCCCAGCCATGCCCTGTGACTGTCATGGGGTCCTGAGGTGAGGTGGGCCAGAGAGAGGCCTGGATGCACACTGCACTCGGCTCTGAGGGCCTACTGAGTGCCGGAGCCGCAGGCACACCTTGCCTTTCATGGGGCCACCTGAGCCTTTGGGGCCATCACAGAACAATACAAGCACAGCTGAGAGCCCTTGACTCAATCAGGGAGGCCTCCCCGGAGCAGGTGTTTAATTTTAAATTGTGGTAGGTACATATAACATGAAATTTACCTTCAGTCCTTATTAAAAAGATAATTCAGTAGTGTTAAGAATATCCATATTGTTTAGTGACCAATCTCCAGCACTTTCCATTGACAAAAGGGAATCACTCTATCCATTAAACAGTAACTCCTCTTTCCCCGCCTCCCCCAGCCCCTGGCACCAACCATCCTCCTTTCTGTCTCTGTGAATTCAGCGACTCCAGCCACCTCCACAGGTAGAATCAGGCAGCGTTTGTCCTTTCGTGGCTGGCTTCTGTCACTCTGCCTCATGTTGGGAGCTATATTTCGTGTAGTTCAGGATTGCGGTTTATTCCTGGCCATGCAGCAAAACGTGGACCCAAGACCCCAAATCCCTCTCCATCCTTTAGAAACCCAGGATCCTGCCACCTCTCCAGGTACTGACCAGGAGCCCAGCCCCAGCTCAGCCCCCAGCTCCCCCAGCCCCACTCCGGCATCAGCCCCCCAGCTCCCCCAGCCCCACTCCGGCATCAGCCCCCCAGCTCCCC
>NW_022436942.1:82739224-82753994 GCF_009761245.1 Sapajus apella | reverse complement strand
CCCCCAGCTCCCCCAGCCCCACTCCGGCATCAGCCCCCCAGCTCCCCGAGCCCCACTCCGGCATGGGCTCCCTCTCTCCTGCGTCACAGCCCCAGGGGCACGGGGTTAAGTGGTTTGCCCAGGTTACACAGCTGGTGTCAGCCCCCCCTCCCCCCACTGCCCAGACACCAGCCTCCTCTCTGCCTCCCAGCTTCCCTCTGCAGAGAAGATTGCTGTTGGGAAGTCCAGATGGAGGAGCTGGGTCTAATGGAAAACACCTCCCTCCTGGGGCACCCAGAACTTAATGAGGAAGACGCAGCAGAACCAGGCGTAATGTTTGTGAAATACCCAAGGGGGAGGGGCTGATCTCTGCGCAGGGCTTCTGGGGTGGAGCCCCGGGAACCTGGCGTGCAGGGAGGGTTTGTCGTGCTGTGGTTTATCTCCCTCTCTTCCTTTTAAAATTAAATGGAAACAAAACAAAACCAAAGATGCGGAGGAGGAAGTGGTTCTGAGCAGACCTTGCCGTGGTGGGGGAGCAGGGCCGAGCTGGCCGCCGCCCAGCGGACACAAATGCTCCAATTAAATTGGAAACAGTAACAGCCTTCTCGGAGGCTCTGACCAACGCCACTTCCCTTCTGTGCACCGAGGGCGGGCGCCTGGGCTGGCAGGGCCATAGGGAGGACCCGGGTTTGGGCTCCAGTATCTTGATCCTGTGGCCTTGGGCAAGTCCGTTCACCTCTCCGAGCCTCAGTGTTCCGATCTGTCCAATGGGGCGAATTGTGTTTGATGAGGGGAACTGAAGCCTTTGCTGCATTGGTGTTGGCCTGAGAGAAATGTGGAATGGAGGTGAGGCCTGCTGAACCCAGGGTGAAGGGGTGGAGGGATGGGGAAGCTAGGGGGCTTGAAGCAGAATGTGGGGATGACAGGCTTCCCCAGGGGCTGAGGAGCCTCTCTAGGGAGAGATGGGTAGATGCTGGGGGTGGGTTTTGCACCTGGCCCGTTTTCCCCTGGCAGCAGGTAGAGGATGTGGCAGTGGGGAGACAGGAATTGCGGGCTGGGGCATTTGGGTTCACTTGAGCATCAGAGACTCCTCCCAGCCTCAGTTTGCCTATCTGCAAGTCGAGGGTAGCCATAGTGACGGGCTCGGTTAGCATCATCATCATCGCCTCCCTCCTTCCCCCGAGTGGCCAGCGTGGCACGGGGCAGTAACAGCCACCCTCTCCTTCTGGGCCTTCTTCCACGGGCCAAGAACTGCACCCAGCTTTTCGTAGCCCTTTTTCCAGTGAATCTTTCCAAGTGAAGCTCAGAGAGGTCAGGACTTCACCCAAGGTCACACAGCTGCGGAAGTGGCGGAGTTGGGATTTGGAATTGGTCAGCACTTGGGATCCCTCTGGAGTGGTAGTGTGTCTGCAGGAGGTGGCTTGGCTGAGAGTGCACTGGCTTGCTTCAGTGACTGAGGGGCTGTGACTCAGCCCATAGCCACCATAGCTCCCTGTGGCTGAACCTGCTGAGGAGGAGCCCTGTCTGGTGGGGGAGGCAGCAGGTAAACAGGTGGCTGTGGCACAGAGGCTGGGTCCACGGGAGCAGCATGGCACCTGGGGGCCCATTGGGGTCAGGGGAAGGTTCCGAGGGGGTGACGGCAGAGGTGGGAGCTGAAGACAAACTGAGCCTGCCTCATTGAGTCTCACCAGCCAGGCAGGGCATATCAACAAAGGTAGCTGACCAGGAGGGGATGTGGCAAATAGGGGAAGGCAAGCCCATCTGGCATGGATAGCCTTTGCCCACTTCCAGCTGGCCATGGCTGGAACCTCAGTTTCCCTGTCAGACAATTTTGTGGTAAAATACATACGAAAGCTACCATTTCAGCCACACTAAAATGAACAATGAGTTGGCATTTAGGACATTCACAAGGTTGTGCAACCAGCACCTCTGTCTAATTCCAGAACACTTTCATCCTCCCAGAAGGAACCCCCGGACCCATTAAACAGTCACTCCCCACTCGTCCCTTCCTCGACCCCTGGCAGCCTTCTGTCCCCGGAACGTGCCCCTCCTGTGAAATGGATGGAATCCTACAGTTCGTGGCCTTTTCAACTGGCTGCTTTGCCTTTGCGCCGTCTTCGAGGCCTGTCCGTGCTGGGGCTGGGTCAGCTCACCTTTGCCTGGCTGAATCCTAGTCCATTGATGGACAGGCTGCATTTGTTTAATCTGTTTGTCAGTAGATGGACATTGGGTTGTTTCTGCTTTCTGACTGATATAAATAGTGCTGCTGTGGGTATTCTGATTCTGAGCCTTTCTGTTTGTTTTGTCACCTGTTTTCAGTTCCTTGGGGGTGTGTAGCTAGGGGTGGCATCAGTGGGTCATGGGGTAATTCTGGGTTTAACCTAGTGACTGTTTTCCACAGTGGCAGTTCCCACCCGCACAGTGTGCACAGCCCTCACTAAGAGGAGCCAGGCGTTGTGAATTTCCCGTGGGAAATCCCTCTTTATAAGAGCTGGTCTCTGGGGCTTAGCTGAGCTGACCCCTGGGTAGGGAAGCAAGTCCCAGGAAACGGCTCGGAGGGAGCAAGTCTGGGACCCGACGAGAGCTTCTGGGCTCCGAGAAGACCCCAGCTTTCTGGCCATAGCCCGGCCCACGCAGCGCTGGCCTGTACATCCACCCGGGGTCAGGGAGGAGGGTTCCCAGGCTGGAGTCCTCTCAGCCTTTCTCCTTAAACCCAGCTCGGGGAAGGTATGCGCTTTGTGCTGGTAAAGGAGAAGTGGTACCAGGTGGGGGCTGAGACCCTCCCATGCTGAGTCTGGGTTTGGGACTGGAAGCAGTTTTCCCTGGGGTCCTCCGTACTCAGTAGGCTAGGGCTTGGGGAGCAGTTGTGTGGGTCTGGGAGTTCATCAGGGTGACAGTGCCCCTCTGTGTTCTTCATGGAGCTGGGCACTTGGGAGGGCCCGGGAGTATTAGCAGGATGAAGGCATGCTTGGCCCTGGGGCTTAGTTAGAAATGTAAGACCAGAAAACCCCTGGAAAATGGAGCAGCTAAGTTGATATCTATCTGCGGACTGGTCTGTCCCTCCATCCATCCATTCATCCATTCATCCATTCATCCGCTCATCCGTCCATCCAGTCATTTGTCTATCTGTCCGTTCATCTGTCCATCTGTCAATACATCCTTCCTTTCCTCCCTTCCTCCTTTCTCCTCCGTACTCCCGTCTCTGTTCCTCATCCACATATCTGTTCCTCCATCTATCCATCATCCATCCACCATCCATCCATCTGTCCATCCATCCATTCATCCATCCATCCATCCGTCCATCTACCATCTACCATTCATCCATCCATCCACCATCCACGATCTATCTGTGCATCCATCCACTATCCATCCACCATCCATCCGTCCATCTATCCATCTGTCCATTCATCCATCCACCATCCATCCATCTGTCCATCCATCCATCCATTCATTCATCCATCTGTCCGTCCGTCTATCCATCCATCCATGCATTCATTCATCCATCTGTCTGTCCATCCGTCCATCCATCCATTCATTCATCTGTCTGTCCGTCTGTCCATCCGTCCATCCATCCATCCATCTATCCATTGTCCATCCATCCACACATCCTTCCTCCTTTCATCCGTCCTTTCCCTATCCATGCATGCATCCATCCATCCTCCTTTCTTCCTTCCCTTCCTCCCCTCCCTCCTCCTTCCTCCTCTGTCCTCCCATCTCCGTCCCTCTTCTGTCCTCTCCCTCGATGCAGCCACCCCCTGCTGAGCACCTGGCTGGCTATCTGCCTGCTGGGACAGACCCGTCACTGGTCCTGGGCCCTGGCTGGCAGGCCTTTGTCTGACTCGGTCACTGCTGTAGCTGTGTTTGTCCAGCGTTGGCACATAACAGATGCAGAAATAATTCTCTGAATAATGAGAATGGGCGGGAAACCGGAGTTTGGGATGGGTTTGGCTTGCCTGGTCTCAGCTCGAGGGTAGACTGCATCCTTGTGGGTGACACCCAGGGTTGAGCTCTTAGTATTTGACCCTCGGCCCCTTGGGCAGAGCCAACGACAGGCTGGGGGAGGGTACCTGGCTCCTCCTTAGGGAGTGGAATGACCTTTCTAAGTCAGGGCCAAGGAGTCTGGCCTCGTTCCTGCAGGCCTGCTGCCGTGTGTGGGTGGAGGCCATTTCTCTAGGGCCCTGACGATTGTGGCTGTCGTCGTTGAGGGTTACAGGGGCCCCTTTACCTGTGCCCCACACAGATGCCTGTGCCCAGTGCTCCCCGACAGAGGGGCAGCTACAGTGTTCTTTGAACACAGACACCAGAGGCAGGCTTGCCATAGGAGGCCACACGCCAGCCCTGCTTCAAGTGCACCAGCGTGTCCTTCCCACCTCCCTGGGAGTGCCCTGAGTGGCCTCACAGGTCCCCACTCACTCCGCTCTCCCACACAGGCCTCCCTGCTGTCCTCACACCAGGCTGGGTCCTGACTGCACCAGGCAGGACCTTTGCACCTGCTGCGCCTGCTGCGTAGACTCCCTTCTCTCCCCCACGCCTTGGCATAAGAGGCGCCTCTGGTGACGCATTCCTGACTGCCCACTTTCAAAACGTAGCCCCCATGGCCTGCCCGCCTCCTCCTGGTTCTGCTTTTCTCCATAGTGCCAACACCGTCTGCCATCCTCTTAGTAGAGGCTTGCCTGCTGGAACGGCAGCTCCACGGGGTGGCGGATTTGGGATTAGTAATGTCACTGCTGTGTCCCCAGCACCTTACACACAGTAGGTACTTCGTAAATCATGGCGGACGGAGGCTCCACGAGGTGTTGGATTTGGGATTAGTAATGTCACTGCTGCGTCCCCAGCACCTTACACACAGTAGGTACTTCATAAATCGTGGCAGACAGAGCGAGCCACCAGGCCGGGCAGCAGGAGCTCTCCCTTCACCCTCTTCCGCGTTGGCCGTGGGGCCCCTCTGGGCCGGGCTGGGTGAGGTGCACCCTTGCCGTGTGCCACCAGCTCTCTGCGCCTTAGGACTCCCTCCAGAGCTGATTCTGTTTTGCGACTGGAGTCCTGCTGAAGGTGGCCATCAGATGCTCGGCTGGTGCCCCAATTTTTAGTGGGTGCCAGAAAGTAAACACGCAGGTGTCAACAGCCCGGCCCGTGGAGACGCATAACCCAGAACCTCTGCTGCCCCAGAGTGCCTCTGGGCCGGGCTGGCTGCAGTGCAGTGGTTTTGTTTAGTCAATATTAGATGCCTACTGTGTGCTGGGCTCTGGGGATAGAGTACTGAACAAAGCGAGTATTTCCGGAGCGCCTGCTGGAGTAGCTAGCTTTCCTCCTTCACCCCGACCGCCTGCAGCCGGGAGCGCGGCTGCGTTTGGAAAGGGTCTCTGCAGATCTGATTAGTTAAGATGAGGTCACAACCGGAGTAGGGAGGGCCCCAGATCCAAGAAGACTGATGTCCTTAGAAGAAGGGGAGACACAGAGACAGGAGATGCAGCGGAAAAGCCGCGTGGAGATGGAGGCAGAGATCGGCACGATGCCTCTAAAGCCTGGGAACGTCGGGGCTGCTGCGGGTCAGCAGAGCCGGAGGAGGGAGGGAGCAGGAAGGGCTCCCCCAGAGCCTCCGGGGGCCGTGGGCCCTGCACACACCTGGATTTGGACTCGAGGCCCCCAGAGCCGTGAGAGAAGCTGTGGCTGTTGTCTGAAGCCACTCGGTCTGTGGTGGTGTGTGCCAGGCGCCGAGCCTCTCAGGGACTGTCACACAGTAGGTGCTTATTCCACAGTGAGGGGAGCAAATGGTTCCGCCCACCCCAGGAGGGCTTTGTGCCTTGGGCTTCTGAGAGTACCAGATGGTTTTGAGTGGGTGCATGTGTGTGTGCACATGCATGTATTTGTGTGCGTGTGTGTGTGCGTGTGTGTGCGCGTGTGTGTGCGTGTGCGTGCGTGCGTGTGTGCATGTGCATATGTGTGCGTGCGTGTGTGTGCGCCTGTGTTCACCGTGGCGCTCTCTGCCTGGCAGGCTGATTTTTAATTCCGAGGCTCCCCCACCTGCCACAGGTTCTTCCAAAGTCAGCGCCCAATTGTTCCCAGAAAATTTCAGGCATGTGTGGGGCAGAGAGCCCCGAGTGCCTTTCCTCCTCCCCACAGCCCGGGCTCCCACACCTCTGCCGGCCCGTCGCCCTGAGGCTGTAATTCCACCCCCCCAGGTCTGAACCAGGCCGCTCAAGACACGGAAAATCTATGGAATGTGTCTCGGTGTGGCCTCATCCTGCCGGAGCTGGAGAGGAATGCAGGGGCGGGAGCTCCCCATGGAAGCCTCCAGAACCTCAGGGAAAGGGGCCTCTGCCCGGCCAGGTGGGAAGGCGACACAGGTGTCTTGGTTTCTGGCGTCGCTGTGTTGCTGGCAGGCACCTCCGCTGGGCAGAGTCATTTGTGTGTACCTACTGTGTGCCGGGTACCGGGAGGGGCTCTGATCCAGCACGAAGCAAGGCGGATGGACGGTCAGAGCTCATGGCCTGAGCTTTCTGCTGCGGATTTGGAAACCTTATCAAAGTGTGCAGTGGCTGGGAACGGGGGACGTGGCCCGCTTGGCTGCTGTGCTGCCTGGCTGATTGCAGCGGGGGCGGTGGGCACTTCTGTGTGTGCTGCCTCCTGGTAGGTGTGGCCCGGGGACAGACTCCTGCCACTGTGCATGGGGAGCCCCTCCACCTGCCTGCGTGGGATCTGCGGTGCTCCTTCAGCTGGTGCAGGGGCCAGCAGGGGCCCTGGGGCTGCAGTTGGTGGCTGGGATGTGCAGAGGCCTGCTTGGGCCCTTGGCGTCCCCATTGGGCCTCCCGGCCACCTGAGATCTGCAAATCCTTAGAACTTGCACCCAGGTGCTGTCTTGTCCTCCACAGAGGCCTGTTCTCGCTGACTCTGCATGGCTGAGCCCCTGCTGTTCCCCAGGCAAAAGGCACAGAGTCCTCGCCTCCGGCCTGTAGAGTGGGACTCTCATGTCCCACTGACTGCAGCTGAGGAGACAGACTCAGAGCTGTGTGGCGTCTGGGGGCATCCTCCCATGTTCCTGCAGCCAGCTGTTTCCGCAGCCTGCAGTCCGTCTCCCTCCTGACCTTTACTCACCTGCCCACATCCCCTTCTCTGTCGCTGATCCAGCCAGCGTCCCCTCTCGTGGACATTGCAGGAGCCTCCCCAGGTCTCCCTGATCCACTCCTGCTCGAAAAATGCTCTGACCTTTTACGCTCCCCCTCAGCCACCTTCTGTGGCTCCCCACTGCCCTGGGAACAAATCCATCCTTCCCCAGGCCCATGGGGCCCCGAGGGACTGTCCCCACCTCGCCCCCATATTCACTCAATTAATTTCTTAAACATACAGTGCCTGTGCTCATCCCCCGACCCTGCTCACCTTTGGGGCTGCATTCACCCTGCCCCCCACCCCACCTTCGCTCACTCCTCACTGGCCTGCGCTCACCTCCCTGCTCTTGCTCAGTGGCACCTCCTGCTGAAGCACTCTCCCTCTCCTTCACCCTCTGGAATTTTTTCCTCGTATCCCCTGGCTCTCCCCAGGGCTGGGCAGGGCGCCTGGTCCGAGATCCTCCAGGGCCTGGAACCCCCCGGGTCCCCGGGTTCACATCAAGTCTCCAGTGCTTAGCCCAAGGCTCAGCAGAAACCCCAGAGTGTCTGTAAATACCTGTGACCCCAGCGCAGCCAGGCCCAGCGGCAACCTGGGGCCTTGTGTGTCTGAATCCCTGCTCCAGCTCGGATGTGTCCTCAGAACCTCCTGTGGCCAGGACCAGATCCTGGAGACCCTCGAGAGGCTCCCTCATCCTCCTCTGCCCGCATCTTTGAGGAAATGATATCATCAGATTTTCTTGGCATTCAGTTCCAAAGCTGCTGATGAAAAGTCAAAGCTTATTTTTTTCCCATGTGCAGTGCTGTGCACCCGCCTCCTCGCTCAAGTTTCAGAAGCTTTGCCTCACTGCCTTGTCAAACCCTGTACCTGTTCGCAGGCCCCATTCCTGCCTCACCCGCCCCTGGGAACCGCGGGTCTCCGTTCCGTCTCTGGATGTGCCTGCTCTGGACATTTCATGTAGATGGAGTCACATAATACGTGGCCTTTTGTGTCTGGCCTCTTGGGTTCGGCGTCACATTTTCGGGGTGTATGTGGCGCGGCACACAGCAGTCCTTCATTCCTCTTTATGGCTGAGTACTACTCCACTGCACGGACGCACGGGATGTTTGCTGGGTCTGCCTTTTGGTTCCTGTGACTCGCGCTGCCGTGAACGCGCATACCGTGAACGCTCATGCCGTGAACGCACCTGCCGTGAACGTGCATACCGTGAACACGCCGCCATGAACGCGCCTCCGTGAACGCGCATGCCGTGAACACACTGCCGTGAACGCGCACCCCGTGTTTTGTTGGAGCCAGTTTCTAGTTCTTCCAGGTGGATGCTGGGACTGGACTCAGTGGGTCACGTGGTAATTATTATATGTTTACATTTTTGAGGATCCGCCAAACCTGAGAATTCCTAACATTTGTTTATTTTTGAGTTGGCAGCAAGCGTGGCTCAGGTCAAGAGGGCTTGGAAATCAGGTTTCCTAAGCTCGTGGTGAGTGAGGGCAGCATGAGGCCCAACGGCATGTGAGGATGCTGGGCAGGGGGCTGGTGGGGGGACCCATTGGTGAGTGAGGGGCGGAGGCCCCAGCCCCGTGCTCTGGGGTGGGCACGGTGTCAATCCCAGGGACCGGAAAGCCAGCCAGCGCGGGTGATTTAGGAAGGCATCACCCTCTCTGGCCTCTGGTGCATAATAGTGAGCGTGTGTCAGGGGCCTGTCACCTCCAGGCGGTGTCTCGTTGGACAAAGGAGGCTGGAAAAGCTGTGGGTAAATGAGGCCTCGCAGCCGCCTTGCACAACTCAAAATTTAGTAGCGATTGGGAAGTTGCCCTTGGTGCCCTTGGAAGAGGCACAGACCTCGGGAACAGCGCCCTGCAGAAGTGATGGCTGCCTCTCCTCCAAGAGACCAGTAGCTGTTGAAAACCTTGAGAGAGGGGAATAGAATCTGCTTTGCTGTATGAGGTGACCAGGGTCTGCAGACTTGGAGCTGAGCCCTTGCAGGAAGAATTTTAGAGCAGGACTGGGTCCCAGCGGCCACCACTGCCTGCCCTCCCAGGATCGGCCTCTGGTTTCCGGCTGCAGAACGGATGTCTCGTTGCTCTTGCTGGGGCCAGGCAGGGCTACTCGCCTCCCCATCAGAGAGTCACTGGTGACTGGGCTGCAGCTGCGTCATTGACAGTCCTAGTGACAGTAGTACTAGGAGTCCTGGCTTGCTGAGCACTTACTGTGTGCTGGGCGCTGCTGAGTGCCTGCTCTCCACCACCTGGCCTTTCCTGGGGTCCTGGCAGGAGGACTTAGGTGGTCAGGATATGGACAGGCACCTTCATGTGCGTAGGTGCGCGTTTGTTCTTCCGATGCCTTCCTGTTTATTCCACACTGTACTGGGTTTCTGTATACCTATGCAGATGATAAGCTTCTCTTGTGAGTAAAGTTATGCCTAACTGAATGACAGTGACCTGCTTTGAAGAAACTTAAGTATACCGCAGGCCGGGGGCTAGATGGCCGTGGCCTTGGTAACCTCTATACCAAAAGTTCCTATGCAAGGGTGGCACATGAATGTCTGATGTTTAGGGAGCAAGGCGTGTTTGGAGGTTCAGAGAGGGCAAGTGACTTGCCTAAGGCCTCACAGCTTAGCGATGGTGGAGCAGGACTTGTTTCCAGGTTCACAGGAACTGCACCATGCATCCTGTGTTGGGCGGGGAGAGCCGGCAGGCAGCTCTGAGGCGGCGGTGGGTGTGTCAGGTGTGGCTCTGGAATTCCTTGGCTTTTCCATGTCTGAAAGATGGACAGTAGCCAGCTGAAAGGTCGCCTCCTCAGTTACTCCTTCTCTCCCTGTGTGAGCCTGAACTCTTGGTGGCATGTGACAGAAACCCAGGTCAGGCTGCTGAAGACAAAACGTGCAGAAGGAGCATCCCGGCTCCCCTAATGAAGCGAGCAGGCTTCCGCCTGTCTCCAGCCGTGGCCGTCATCGGACACCACCTGCCCTTCTGCCCTTCCGCCCTGCCTTCCTGCCGGGGGCGTGGGTCTCAGGCAGGCTCCTGCCGATGGTGGCCCCAGAGCTCCAGGCTTCCATCCCAGCTTAGATCCCTGGCGGAGAGCACTGTGCTCCTGGTTCCAGCAGCGGAAGTCTTAAGGTGGATTCTCACTGGCTCCGACTGGGTCACATGACCATCCCTGGAGCCTGGGGAGGGAGGCAAGGTCAAGTCTATACTAGCAAGCAATGGGGTGGGCCTGGGATGTGGTCAGGGCCGCCCACTTTTACCTTCCTCCATTGCCCCTCCACATAAGGCTCCAGGGCGTGCCTGCTTGAAGAAGGACCGTCATCCTCTCAGGTCAGGGGAGGGGGTGTTCTGATGAAATGCAGGGCTGGGTATGCTCTGTTTCCCCTGACCCCTGACCTCATGTGATGCAGCCTCAGTCCTCCGCCGTCAGAGGCCCACGTCCAGGCTCTGGGCCCTGTGCCGGGGTGCACTTTCCTAAGCTCTGGGGGGAGGTGTGCAGTTGTCGGGGTGCTGGAGAAGGATTTGCACGAGGCAGGACCTGATAGACACACCCTTTCTGAGGGGCTGGTTCAGGGAGAGTGTGCAGGGGACTTGGTCTGGGATGGGACCCTTTGTAAGCCCAGCAGGCAGAATGGAGCTGTGGCTGGCAGAAGAAGGGGAGAAGCTTCGTCAAGGGCCTCAGGGATTTCCTGGCAAAGGCAGCTTCTGAGTAGGGGCCCCTGTGGCTCCCTGGCTGGGCTGTGTCTTTGCTATGGGGCTGTTTTTCCATCTGCAAAGCTGCTGGCCCGCTTCCGTTATTCCTCTGGCTTGGCCATGTGTAGATCCTCTCTCATGGAAGGCTCCAGTGTCTGGCCCCTGAGCCATTTGGGGCGCCTATCCGAAGGGTGCAGGCCGCACGGGCTGTCACTCTGCCCTCGGCTCTTCCTGGTGCGGCCCTCCATGTCTCAGTCCCACCTCCCAGCTTGTGTCTGGCTGACCTCATACCAGTCCTGCCGTGTCATGGTGTCAGCCTCCTGCACAGGGTCACAGCCTTGCCTGGGTCATGCTGTGGCCTGTGGCCCGCCCGAGCTGGCCCTGACCCCTGCTGCCCAGGACAATGGTGTGTGCTGTCCCCACTGGCCACCCCACTGGGACAGGTGCTTTCCGGGAACTCTGCCCCGTGACTTAGAAACCCAGGGCCCCTGGAGTGAGGCTGGAGGGCCGAGGGGGGCTGGGAGCCATCTGGGTGGTGGTGAGGGCGGCGCGTATCCCTGTGCTTGCGGTGAGGGCCTGGGTGGGAGGGGCTGCTGGTCCTGAGTGTGGCTTGCATGGCTCGGAGGGACCTTGAACGCCAAGCCCGTCTCCTTGTGCTGCTGGAGGGCAGGTGAGTGTGGCAGTGGATGGAGGAGGTCCAGGCAGGCCCCTGGGTGCTCGTGTGTCCTCATAGGACCACAGGAATCCCTTGGGAAGCCGCGCACGGAGGAGCCAGCGGCCCCGTGGCTGATCTTGTTTTTCTTTTCTTGTTTTCTCGCAGGTGCCAGGGACGGGGTGGCCCGTGAGCCGATGACGAGGACCGGCTTTTAACCCTTGGTGGCGATTAAAAGAAAGCACATCGGGGCCTGGGAGCCCCTCCCCCACCACCATGTCGGGATCCACACAGCCTGTGGCGCAGACGTGGAGGGCCACCGAGCCCCGCTACCCGCCCCACGGCCTCTCCTACCCCGTGCAGATCGCCCGCACACACACGGTAAGGGGGCGCGTGAGTGCGCCGGGGGCCACCGTGAGACCTTTTTCTGTTCCGCTGGCTTCACGCTTTCCTTTCTCCTGGGAGCCAGGCTCGTGTGGCTCTGAGTCTCTAGGACAGAGAGGAGGCCTCTGCGGAGGCTCCTGGTGTCTGAAGCCTTTTCCAGAGCATCTGGTAAAATCTTTGGTCCCGTTTTAAAGCTGGGAAGATGGAGGCCAGGGCCAGGCTGAGCCGGGGCTCTGCCTCTCTTGACTGGCAGTGGGCTCGGCGTGCGAAAGAGGAGCGCTTCTCTATTCACTTTCCTGCAGCCCAGCCTCGCCTCTGTCCCCAGCCTGCCACGGGACTGGGTGGATGGGAGTGGCCTCCGAGGGGCCCTGGGGCCGGAGAGGTCATAGCTCCCCTTCCTGCCTGGTCCCCCCGGTTCCGGGTGTATCCACCACGGGGGAGCTCAAGGCTCTGAGATGAGCAGGCGTCGCACAGGCCGCGTCTCTGCCTCCCTGACAGCAGGGCCCAGGGCGCCGGCTGTGTCTCTGGGGAACCTGCCCATGGCCAGGGCAGACGGGCTGCCTGGGAGCAGGTGGGCCTTGGTGCCTGCCCACGCGTGTGCTCTCATCGGGTGTCCTAAGACGCCCCCTCCCTCGCCCCTCCCCGCCCCACCTCCCAGCGGGGGCCCCGTTTCCTGCCTCATTTCTCACCGCATGAGTGAGACTAGGACGATGGGCCTTGGTTTTACTCCTTTGGCATTTATGGGGTGCCTGCTGTATACCATGTCTCTGGTGTTTGCCAAGTGGCGTTCAGAAGTGTGGGCCTCCCCCTGTGACCTCCTGGCTGCTCAGTGAGGGGCGTGAGGCCTGGAGGTCACAGCTGGAGTAGAAGCTGACTCTGCCGGCCACCGTGTGTGTGTGCATGTGTGTGTCCTGCCTGGCTAGTGTGGCCCCCTCTTGTGAGACCCAGAGAGGAAGCTGTGTGGGAGGACGTTTCCATCAGTGAGCGAGAAGGTTTTGCATACGAGCTCCTGGGTCCTGCGTGGGGGAGTCCCGGACACAGTCACCTCCTGTGGGCTTGGGGCCCCGGGACGCTTTGCAGAGCCAGCTGTCGTCAGTGGGTGCACTTCGGGTCCTCTTAGGCTGGCATGTTCCTGGGGAGGGTCACTGCATTCTCCCAAGCAGCCCCGTGAAAGAGCGGCTTGTGCCGTCATCCCACGCTGCAGATGAGGACACTGAGGCCCAGGGGACGAAATCCCAGGCCTCAGGTTCGATCCCCTCCGTGGGGAGGATGCCTCCACACTGGGGCTCCAAGCCTCTGTGCCCCCCCAAACCTCCCCCAGGCCTCTATTTATTGAGCACCTACTGTGTGCCCAGGGCTAAAGTGTAGGCTCCCGTGGGAAATGACTCCATGTGTTGTCATTGTCTTTGTCACCACGAGCAAAAAGATGAACTCTCATGAGCTGCGCCTGCTGCGGGTCAGACGCTGTTCAGAGCCCTGAGTGTGTGTGGTTGTGCCCGTTCCCCTTGTCGCCCCAGGGCAGGACTGGCATGCTCTGTATTTTGTCGATGGGAAAATACTTCGCAGGGCGGGAAACTGCAGTTTCGTAATCTCAAGCCTCAGTTTTGTCACACGTGAAGTGGGGTTACTGAGAGTCCCCGTCTCCTAGATTCTCATGAGGGGTCCAGGGGATCTTCGAATGTTCTTAAGACGGTGCCCGGCTCAGGGCCCGCCTGGGCTGTCCGTTCGCTGCTGCCGTTCCTTGCTCTCATTGCTGTTCCTGCAGCTGCCGGAGGGGAACCTGCCTGCCCGGGGGTCTGCTGGCTTCTGTCTGGTTTCTTGTCCTGTCCTGCTGGAGGTCCCCGCTCTCCTCCACCCCCACCCTGCCCTTATCCTCAGGCTCCTGTGGCTCCAGTGCCCTCCCGCCTCCTCTCCTGCCCTTTGCCCCAGCTGGGCCCTCCTTTGGGCAGTTGGGATCACTGGCTGACCCTGGACACCTCCCATTCTTCTCCTGCTGGGCCATCAGTGACGCAGGACGCGGCGGACAGGGTCAAGCGCTCACTGCCCCTTCCAGGCAGGAGGCTGAGGCCAGGGAGTGAGCAGGGCCCAGTCTGGTGGCCACAGGTGCCATCATTTCTGTCCTTGTGTGGGGACAGCAGGGGCCATCTGTGTGCTCCTCCCTGGGGGAGCTGCCCCATATCTGACCCTCTGGCCTCGTGGTAGGGCTGCCTGCCAGGGACCCCTGCTTGTCTCCTGAAGGGCAGGAAGAAGAGTTCTGGGCACTCTCGGGAGGGCCCTGTTGCCCTGGGCATATGCGCAGGGGGAGCCGCTTTCTTGCTGCAGGTCGGAGGTGAGCTGGGGGCTGTGATCTGGAGGCCCCTCCCTGGCAGCCCTTCAGCCCCCAAACCCTTTGAATTGGCAAGACCCAGTTGGAAGGATGCTGCCCTCTTCCTGAGCTCCTCGATCCTGGGAAGATGGAACGGAGAAAGGGGAAATCACGCCACGGAGAGACAGATCCCCTGGGTGAGGGACAGTCGGTGGTGGGAACCTGGTGGTCCTGGTTCCTTCTGCAGTAGCTGAGGCCGGTCTGTGGGGATCCAGGGGCCGCCTCAGTGACCCCGGATTCAGGTCACCCGCACGCACACTCCCGACAGGCTTGCCTCCTGGGATTGGCTCTCCCGGCTGGAGAGTCTTCCTCCTGGCACTCCAGGCATGGGAAGCCGGCCTTCCCTGCAGCCTGCGAGAACCTCGGGGTGGCTTTGAATCCCTCTCCATGTCCAGCTTGCTGAGTGGCACTGAGCTGCTTACAGCCATGCAGAACAGTCTCAGTTTCCCCTCCTGCAGTACCGGTGTCCTGGGGGGTCTGCGTGTCAGTGGTGGAGTCGGCACGCAGCAAGCCCGGGGTGGTCATCTCTTTCCTCCTGGAGGGGTGGCAGGAGACTCGGGCAGGGCCTCTTCCCCGTGGGGACCACAGGACCGTGGATGTGGAGCCCGG
>NW_022436942.1:82715793-82739214 GCF_009761245.1 Sapajus apella | reverse complement strand
CCCGGGCCTCTTCCCCGTGGGGACCACAGGACCGTGGATGTGGAGCCTGAGCTGGATGGCATAGGCGTGGAAGCCGCCGCCTCTGCCCGTGCTCTGCTCTGCGTCCTCAGCGGACTGCTGCCGACTGGTTCCCAGTGCAAATGGGAGGCTTCCCTTCGGGAGTGCTTGCAGGCAGAGGCCTGACCCCGGAGACCATGGGAAGCCCCTGGGTTTCCTGACTCAGCCTCGGCCATGCTCCAGGGCTCTGTGGGCATCAGCCTGGCCCCTCTTCCCACCTGCCGCATCCCTCTGTGCCCCGTTCCCTCCATCCTCTGGCCCAGCTTCCCTTCATGACAGTGGCAGGACCCCATGGGTCTCCCTGAGGGTGGGGAACTGAGGTTCTCCAGGGCTGAGGGTCCAGTAACAAAATGCTCACAACTTTTGTTTTCCCGGAAAGCAACGCATCCTCCTCTCCTGGCCTCCTTTCGGGCTTTCTGTGGCCCAGTTTGATTCTGCCTTCTTCTTCAAGTCCTCTGGGACCCTTGAATGCTCTGGAGCTCCTCCAGACCTTGGGCTGAATCGAATGCAGTTAAAAGCAGAGACACGGAGTCGGAATCCCAGTGTGACCCCTTTCTGCTGCGTGGCCTTGGGCAAGTTACTTAACCTCTCTGTGCTGCAGTATTGAAGAGTGGTTCATAGCAGCAGTTCTGGAGCCATATTGCTTGCGTTTGTATCCTGCCCCAGTGGTCTCCTAGCTGTGAAACCAGAGCAGGTGGCCTTACCGCCCTGTGCCTCAGTTTCCTCATCAGTTGAACAAGGGTGGTTTTTGAGGATGGAATTAGTTGTTAGGTGCAGAGCCCTTCAAACAGGGTATGGACAGAGTAAGCAGACATTTGATATGATCGATAACGTAACAATGACGCTGTTATTACAACATCACCTTTGTAGCCTCTCGTCTCACCCCCAGGGGACACTTTGGGCTTTGCCCCTAGGGCAGGGGTGCACACACCTTCTGTGTAAATATTTCAGGCTTTTTGGGCCTGCTGCCCCTCCTTCGAGGCCCCTGCAGTGTGAAAGCAGCTTGGCCCGGGAGTCAGGGAGTGGGTGTGGCATGCGCCGGGTCACTGGACGCCGCTGGCTAGCCCTGCTTTGGTGTTGAGCCCTAGTGTGCTGACTCTCGACCTAGATGAGCGCTTATCAGATTCTCCGTGGGAGGGACTGGTCTGTTTCATTTCCAGTTTGTCAAAAATCGATCTGGGGTCCCATTGCACAGACGCAGGGGCTCAGCCAGGCCCGGTCCAGTGGTGTCAGAGTTGGTCATGTCCTTGGATGCCAGAGGTCTGCAGACCGTCATGTTCTGTGCCCACCTTGTTGGAATTAGCAAAGTCGTAGACTTCTGGTGGAGCAGTACTGCCCTGCGCCAAGGCTCCCAGACCCCAGAGACTGCCTGGGACGGGCCAGGCCAGGGCAAGTGTGTGCGTGGGGATCGCTGGGAGAGGTGACTGTGGGAGGCTTTGTAGTGTCCTGAGTGCCCTGAGTTGGGGGTCCCTCTGTTAGCTTCATGGCCCCTCTTCCAGCTCAGTCCCTGATGCTTGGTGACGGCTTTTAAGAGGCTGTGGAGGGATGATCTGGCCTTCAAAAGTGAGGCTGGTGGGAGCTCCCATGCTGGGAGATCCATCCCTCCCTCCCGCCCTCCCTCCATCCCTCCCTCCCTCCGTCCATCCAGCAGATACTTACCAGGCGTCTCGTGCCCATCCTCTTCGGGGCTCTCGCAGTGTAGCTGTGAACAGAACGAGTAAATGCTTACCTGTCTCAGGGCACTGACCTCCTCATGGAGAACGGCGATTTAGGAAGGAGACGAGAGGAAGGTTGGGGGAGCCCAGATTTAAGTAGAGGGGCAGGGAGAAGCTGCCTTTGGAGCTGAACTTGGAGTGAGGGAGAGGGCCAGGCATGTGGGAATCTGGCTGAGGAATGTTCCAGGCAGCAGGAAGAGCATGTGCAAAGGTCCTGAGGTGGGTGCTCTCTTGACAGTAGCTGCTATCATTCCAGGAGAGACCCATAAATCCAGAGTCTAGGACCAGGCTGAATTCTGCCTTTACTTTCAGTGTGCAGCCCCAAACATTCCCTTCTGGAGCCAGACTGCTTGTATTTACGTCCTGCCCCAGTAGTGTCCTAGCTGTGAAATCTGGGGCAAGTAGACTTACCACCCTGTGCCTCAGTTTCCTTATCAGTTGAGCAAGGATGTTTTTAAGATTGTGAGGATGGAATTAGTTGATAGGTGCAGATTAAGGAGCTCCTAAGGAGCACCCAAGTAAGTAGGGCTCCTTCTGGAGTAGGGAGCTCTATCCAGGGGCCAGAGAGGGCACTCCTCTCCCGCCAAGGAACTGCTCACAACCAGCCCTCCCCTGGAATCTAACCCCTTTCTGCTCGCTGCCCCCAGCCACTCCTCTCCACCCTTGGGGCCCAGCCAAGGAGGCACCAGCTGGGATTCCCTCCTGGGTGCATGGCTTTTCCAGGGGGCCTGCCACCTTCCCCAGGAGTTTTAAGGGTGTAATTTATTGATTTATTGGTGGCCCTGATTTCCAGCTTCAGAGGTGCCCTGGCTGGGGAGAAGCCCTCCGAGGCCGGGTGGAAGCCCTCCGAGGCAGAGGGCGGGGGCATCACCTGCACGGGCTTTTCCTGCTTCCCTTTATGAGCAGCGGGGTCCGGCTCCCTCTCCCTGAGTCAGGTCCGCTGTTGTCCTCCAGAGACAGGTTCAGAGCCTGGGGCCTGTCTCCTCTTGTGCCTCCTCAGAAAGTCAGTTTAGCCTTCGCCTTGCTTCTCAGAACGTATCCCCTTATTGCTGTGTGACTTGGACAAGCCATGTACCCTCTCTGTGCCTCTGTTTTCATCTTTATGTGGGGCTACTCGTAATACCCCCCCTTACAGGGTTCCTGTACAGGTGAAATTAATGAATATATGTAAAGCATTTAGCTGCAGGTGCACACAGTAGGCAGAGGTATTATTGTTGTTTCTTATGATTACTGTTTCGTGTGGGGAGCTCTCCTGCTCGGAGGCATTGTGGGTGGTTTCCAGCTGGGGTGTATTCCAGCTCATGGGACCCCTAGGCCCACCTCGGGTCAGTTTCAGTTTCTCTTGTGGGGTCTCCCCAAGTCTTGCCTTCCCCTAGAGCTTCCGGGCACTCGTGTGGGGGCAGTCTCTGGGCTCAACCCTGGTGACCTGCTTCAAGCCCAGTGGTGGGGGCCAGTGTGGACCTTGGGCCTCCCAGGGTTTAGGGTCCAGTAACAAAATGCCCACACATTCTGGGCGTAAATGGCCCCTAAGATGCTCCTCGGAGGATCTCCTAAATTTGGAAACTGAGGCAGAGGGTCCATGCAGAGGCCTGGGGCCTCCTCCACCACAGTCGATGGCTGTGGGCGCCATCTGGCCAAGGCCCTCTCCCCAGGGACCGGACCGTCTGCCCTGCCTCTCTGCCCACTTGGCCTTGGTGTGGGAGAGCTGGGTGAAGAGGGTCCCCCTGGCAGTGTGTGAGGCTCGATGCTTTCCTCTCACACCTCTGTGTGTGTGGCGAGGTCTCTGCCTGGCAGCTGTGTCGTCGTCCGCCCAGTGGCCTCCTCCGCTCCTTTCCTCCCACCCCGTCTTCTCCCTTCTCCCCTGGGAGCACCTGGCATCTTATACTAGACAGTGTGGGATTCGGGAGGAGGCCCATGCCTTTTCTGCCTTCCGGAGGCTGCCCTCAGCCTCGGTGGAAGTCCCTTGGAGAGGTGAAGGAGTTGAGTGTAGGAGGTGCAGGCCTCCTTTAATCTGGGCTGGACACCCATTTCAAAGAGGAGAAACTGAGGCCCAGAGGGTTCGAATAACAGGGCCAAAGACATACCTTCCGTTGGAGGCCTTACAGCTCTTGGTATCTACATTGGACTGCCCAGCGAGGTCCCTTCCCTGTTTCCAGCTTCAGAGGCTGCTGGGGTCCCGGTGGGTCCCGCTCCCTCATCCTCCCTGGCCCTGGGCCCCTGCTCTAGGGGCTGATTTTGTTGGGTCTGCAGCAGGTACACTATCACACCTACCTGCACCGTCTGATTCTCTTTGCAAAAAATAACTGCTTTGTTAAAAGCCAGACAACAAAAGAATGACTAGACTTTTATGGAAAATTGGGAAAAGTTTAAAAAGGTGACAAGAAGAAACGAAGCCACCTGCTCTAAAGGTGACTTCACTCTCCGAAGCCTTACCTATGTCAGACATCACTAACTGATGGCCGCAAACAGCGAAAATGAGTGCTCCAGGCAGACAGAAGTAACCGATCGGGATTGGCGCATGAGTGAACCCCGTCTTGTTTTGTTTGAGAGGCTGTTACTGTTTTTTTGTTTGTTTTCTGTTGTTGTTGTTTTGTTTTTTTTTAAACACAGTTTAATGTTTCTCAAATCTGAGTGTATTTGGCAACCGGGATGTATCTCATTTGTTGATGTTGAGCCTCCCCCCCCACCCCAAGACAACGAGTAATGTGCTAATAAAGTATCTGGACACTTGTTAAGTAGGAATTCGTTTTTCAGGACAATTGTGCTATCAGTGTCAGGACTGTCACAATCAGGGAGAGAGTCCGGGCTCCGCTCCAGATTCGGCCAAGACAGCTGGAGCCTCACAGCCGCTGTGCGGAGGGAGGGGTCAGTGGATGGAAAATCACTCCGAGGAGCGCTTGAGGGTGGGGGTTCCTCCAAACTGACTTAGCAGGATTCCCGCAGCGGAGCGGAGCCCCGCAAGGCCAAGGTTGAGGCCCCGTGCAGAGACGATGGGTCAGAGGAGCTTGACTCAGGTGTGGGCAAGGAGAGTCTTCGTCACATGGAGGGTGACGTATTAAAGGAGGCGGCTTTGCCTGAGGCTTACCCTCCTGGCTGGGACAGAGCCTTCCCTGCGGTATGGGCTTGGGGTCGGGGTGCTTGGTTCTGAAACCTGGTGTTTAGGCCTCGCTGGCAGTCAGTGTCTGCCACCATCATTGCCACCGTCCATCCGTACCCCGGCGAGTGAGGCCAGAGCCTCGTTCCCTGTCTTGGGCATCACTTACCCCCACTTTCGTGGGCATCACTTACCCCCTCGCCAAGGACTGGGCACTTCGGTTGCGCCTGTTTCCAGCTGTGGCCGCTGCCAGCACGTCTGTGTTTGCACGCCATGCTGCCCCGCGCGCGTCTTCAGTCCTGTCTTCCCAGGGCCGCATTTCCGAGCTTCAACTCCTCAGGCTGGAGGGATCCACTGCCCGGCAGTGGCGGCATGGGGTGGGAGGGTAGAAAAGTGGAGACAGCCTCCTCTCCTCTGCCTGGCCCCCCATCAATGCCAGCGTGACCGGAACGGGTTTTGCAGGTGGGTGGTTCCAGGCCTGTAGCAGCCTGTGGCCTCGGACGGCCCGTCAGCCCTGCTGGGCTCGGCGGTCTCATCTGGAAGGTGGGCATGATCGTGGGTCTCTGAGAGGCTGTGTGGGAAGGGCACAGCGCAGGGCCGTTCAGCCAGCTGTGTTCCTTCTCCTCCTTGGCTTCCGCCCAGGGGTAGCCTCTGGCCAGTCGGTCCCTAAAGTTCCCTGCGGGGACGTGGGCTTGTCTGCCCAGGACAGGAGAGAGATATCCATGGCCTTGCCCCACCATGCCCGTGCCCCGCCATGCCCGTGCCCCGCCATGCCCGTGCCCACTGGCACTCACCGCTCCTCTCTTCCCTCCCGCAGGACGTCGGACTCCTGGACTACCAGCACCACTCCCGCGACTATGCCTCCCACCTGTCGCCCGGCTCCATCATCCAGCCCCAGAGGCGGAGGCCCTCCCTGCTGTCCGAGTTCCAGCCTGGGAATGAACGGTGAGGAGAGGCTCGCTGCCTCTGCGTCCTGGTCGTGGGAGCTCCGTCTCAGATAGAGAGCAGAGGCCGGTGGCGGAGCAGGAGCTCGCAGGGGCCTGTGAGATGAGGGGGTGTGGGGCCGAGGGCTCACCCTTGACCTGGTGTGGCCGTGACTCGGGTTGAGGATGGGGACCAGCAGGGAAGAGCCATGTGGCCCTCGGCCCTCCAGCCTGGACCTTCAGTGGCCTCTGCGGGTTTGGGCAGGAGAGGGGACCGCCGAGCGGGGCTGCAGCAGGGCTGGGCCGCTGTGGGAAGGTTCCAGTCCACACCTGGTGCTCCGGGACGCCTCCCTTCCCCCCACCATTCCTCCGTCTTCTCCAGCTGGCAGAGGACGCTCTCCGGTGTGTGCCTGTGCTGGGCCAGCCTTACTTTCCCTAATCCAGGTGGGAGGAGAATGAAAAGTGAGGTGGGGGTGGGAGGGAGGTGGGGTGGGAGGGAGGGGGGAGGAGGGAAGTGGGGGTGGGAGGGAGATGGGGTGGGGAGGGCCAGGACTGGAGCCGGAGCCAGCTCTCCGTGCACACATTTTAGGCCACGTTCTTTCTCCCACCTTCTCCAGAAACTTCTGCTGGAGACCCTGAGGTGCAGGGCATTGTGCCTGTTTCTCAGATGGAGCAGCTGAGGCTGCCAGGTTGAGGGATGGACCCTTGTTTACTCAGCCAGGACTAGAACTCGGGGCCCTGGGCCCCAGGCCACAGCCCTTCATGACACCACAGAGGCGTCCCAGGGCCACGGCTGGTCTCCCGGGGCAGGCGGGGCTGGGGGACTGGGTGTGCGCTGGCATCTGGAGGAGGAGGGGAGGCCGAGGCAGCCTGCCTTTGGTGCCGGGATTGGTTTTCTGGGGCTGCTGTCACCACGTGCCACAAACTGGGTGGCTTCAAGCCACAGAAGTGCATTTCCGTGATCTGAATTCAGAGCATCTGCAGGGCCACGCCCCTCAGAAGGCTCGAGGGGAGGATGCTTTTCTGTCCCACCAGCTTCTGACGGCCCCTGGTGTCCCCTGGCTGTGGCTGCTCGCTTGGATCTCGGCCTCTGCCTGCGCCCGTCTCACATGGCCGTCTCCTCTTCTGTCCCTGTGTTCTCTGGTCCTGTTGTCAGGACCGCAGTCATCCTAATCCAGGATGGCCTCATCTTAATTCCATGTTCAGTGACCCTAGGTCCAAAGAAGGTCTTATTTTGAGGTTTCAGTGGCCGTGAATTTGGGAGGATGTTTCTCCAGCCACCGTGGCGCCTCTGTCGTGTTTTAAGTGAAAACACCACCGTGCACTTCTTGCCAAGCACCTCATGATGGCAAAGCCCTAGGTTCTGGGCCATGAAGACGGGATGTCTTGGGGCCCAGCTTTGGAGGGACAAGGACTTGAGGACCCTCCAGGGAGGTGGGCACAGAGAGGTGGCGGCCTCGCCCCCATGGGGGCAGCAACAGAGCCCCAGCCCGGGCTGCAGTTGGCAGCATTCAGTCAGTCTACAGGCACTGATTGAACGCCTACTGTGTGCCAGTCCCTGGGGGCAGCCACAAGCAAGACAGGTGAACCACCCTACCTCATTCTGGGGTGGGGGTGGGGGGCGGCCAGGAAACACCTGTGGCCACCAAGCACATGGGGAGGGCAGTGGACAGGTGAGGTGGGGTCTGGCCTGGGGCAAGGAGGTGCCATCTGCACCAAAACTTGAAGGGGAGGAGCCCATATGGAGGGCCTGCGGCCCCAATGCTCCAGGCAGAGCCCAGCAGGTGCAAAGGCCCTGGGGCAGGAGTGCAGCGGGGGGTCATCGAGGACCAGGCCAGGCAGGGCCCGTGCAGGAGGGGAATGGCCATGCATTCCCTGCTCAGCCTCTGGGAAAAGCATTTTAGCAAGGGCCATGTTCAGGCTCTTTGTGGTGGGTGATGGCTGGAGCCCTAGAGGTGGAGGCCAGGAGTCCCAGCTCTGTGGGGTGTGCTGAGCTAGGCAGGGCCACGTGCTCTCTGGGCACACTGCGGAGGAGGGTTCAGGAGGGCCTGTCAGTGGGGAGTCCGGGCTGCTGGGCCCAGTTGTGAGGTGGCGGGGCCAGGTTCCGCAGGAGTTCTGCGATCGGCCAGCGATGTCTGCGCGGCGTGGGTGGGAGGGAAACGGTGTCACGGGTGCTGTTATCTGCGCGAGGCCCACAGCGTCTCCCAGATGGGCTGTGCCTGTGAACCACCGGGGGATCTTGCTAAGATGCGGAGCCTGACTCAGTAGGTCTCGGGCGGGACTGGAGATTCCGAATTTGTAGCCAGCCCCAGGTGGGGACGGTGGGCTGGTGCACCGACCACCCTGAGTGGCGAGGGAGGGGCAGTCACTCTGGGGCATTGTAGTGCCACTGTAGCACCCTCCCTCCCTGTAAATGTCCTCGGTGAGCGTGGACCTGAAGGAAGGCAGCGCCGCACTGCAGTCCTGCCCTGCTGTGGGGCCGTGGGAGGTGGGATCCCGTGAGCACCTTCCCGCAGGACCACACAGAGCACGGCGCGCAGTAGGGGGTCTGCACAGAGGCGGCTGGGGCCTCGGGCATTCTCAGAGCCGCATTCTCCCTGTGACGCCACCTGCCTCCCCTCCCACAGGTCCCAGGAGCTCCACCTGCGGCCAGAGTCCCACGCGTACCTGCCCGAGCTGGGCAAGTCAGAGATGGAGTTCATTGAAAGCAAGCGCCCTCGGCTGGAGCTGCTGCCCGACCCCCTGCTGCGACCGTCACCCCTGCTGGCCTCGGGGCAGCCTGGGGGATCCGAGGACCTCACCAAGGTAAGCCCGGGCCCCCAGCTGGGAGCTCCTCGGAGGTAGGCGAGCACTGGGTGCCCGGAGCTGGGTGGCAGGAGGAGGGCAGACAGCAGGTCTGTCTGGACTGCCCGAGCGTGGGAAGAAGTGGGGAAAGTGTTCTGGGGGGCCAAGCAGCAGGTGCAAAGGCCCTGCAGCAGGCATAGGCTTGTGGTCAGGGGCGGCTGGAGTAAGGGAGGGGAGAGCTGAGATGGGAGGGCCGGGGGCGCCAAGGAGCAGAGAGCTGCCCTCTGATGGGGGTCAGGACCGTCCCGTGGTCCGCGTTCAGCTTTTAGCACATTCCGAGAGCTTCACTGAGGGTGGGTGGCTTGATTCTGTGCTTGCTTGGAACGGGGGGCTCAGTGACCCATGCCTCCAGCCCTACATAGCAGGCAGCCCCCTGGGCCTTGAATCCCGACCTGTGAGGCGTTCAGTTCAGGGTTCTGCCAGGCCCCTGGGGCTTCTGGATTCTTAAGCGGCAGGGAGGGGAGACTCCAGAGTCCCCCAGAGTGAGATGGGCAGAGTTGGCTCAGCACTGAAGGGGTGGTACTTGGTTAGGACATGGCCTGACCCCTAGAGCAACAAAGCCTCCTTCCACTGCCCAGTCTGGCCACTCCTCGGGGTGCCACGTGGCACTGGGCTGGCCCGGGTTGAGTCTGCAGCCACCAGGCATGAGGGACCATGGCTGAGCTTTGGGTAGGGGGAGCCAGACGACTTTAGGCTCGTCTGCCTGTCCATGTGGGGCTGCCTGGCATTGCGGGTGGCCCCAGGCCTCACTGGGGCACTCACCCATCCCAGGGCCCTCCATCCATCTGCCCTCAGGGGGCCCAGGCATGACTTCCAACACTCCCACCTCCACGGCTGTGCAGCCCTTGTGCCTCTCGGAGCTCCGTTTCTTCCTCGCCGGTCTGGGAGCTGGTGTGCAGGGTGTCACCTGGTCATCTGCATAGAGGGCTTGGCTGTGGGTCCCGTGCCTGGGAGCTGCTTGGCACCCAGGAGCTTGCATGGGTGGCAGCCTGGCTGCAGGGCCAAAGTCGGCCTTCTGCTGGGGAGAGAGGGTGCCCGCATGGGCCCTGGGACATCCCTGGGTTGGGCTTGGGCTGGCAGGAGGTGGGCTCCGTCCTGGGGCTGGTATGGCCGGACTCCCTTCCTGCTCTCCTGGCTGTGGCCCGCCATCTGCACACCTGCCAGGTGCCCTCAGGGCTGCCTGTGGGGCAGGGCAGGGAGGGGCTAGGGTGTCTGCGTGTTCGTTGGTTGGCTTGGCCTCCTGCTGCTGGGGCACCCCCCAACCCCCCCACCAAGTTGTCATGGGAAGGTGGTCAGTTAATCAAGTCCTGGCCAACAGACCGCAGGCACCTGAGAGCCTTCCAGGAAGATGCAGCTGCGTCTTTGCTGCCACTAGGCCTCCTCCCTGGCTACCTCCCTGCTCTCCTGCCCATCGGCAAATTCTGACCCTTCTGCCCTAAGGTATCCCAGTTCCAGCCTTCAGCCCACACCTGAGGCCACCTGAGCGCGTCACTGCTTGCTGGGAACGTTGCAGTGGCCTCCTCCCGGATCTCCCTGCTGCGGCCTCCCTCTTCCCCCTTCAGTTTTTCCTCCAAGCAGCAGCCAGAGGGCTCTTGTAAAGGCAGACGCTTGTGTCACCCGGGGGGTGTCCCCCCATATGTCCCCCTGTGCTCCAAACCATCCGTGGCTCTTGTATCAAGCAGGAAAAAGCCAAAAATCCTTGTCATGGCCTGCAGGTCTGGCATGATCCAGCCATATCACCTCCCTGAGCTCATCTCCCCGCAGTCCTCTCAGCCCCTCAGGTGCAGCCTCCCAGGCCACCCTGGAGCTCCACAAACACGCAGGCACATTCCCGCCTGGGGGCTTTGCGCTGGCTATGCCCTCGGCTAGAGCGCCCACCCCTCAGGAGCGCCCTCCCCTCAGGCACATTCCTCCGTCCCTCTCTCCTTCTAGTCCAGGCTGCCCTTCAGGGCCTGCGTGGCAGGGAGACCTGTGGCCAGCCCTGTGGGGACCCTCGAGGCCGTTCATGGCTGAGGCTGCAGCCCCACCACATCCTCCTGGGGTATAAGATTCAACCACAGCATCCCTGCAGGCATGAATGGGATCTCCTGGGGCTTGGGACCCTGCACTTGAGTCTGGATTTGGGACTGGTGTCAGTGCTGGGGCTTCTCCTTCGGGCAGTGCCCCCTTGGGGACCCGAGCCAGCATCCCTGCCCCTGCCCGTGCCCCAGGCCCAGCCCTTCCAGCGCATCCCTCCTGCCTCTCCTCCCCTTCTTTCTCTCCTCCATCTCCCTCCTTCTTCCCTCCCTTTCTTTCCACCCAAACAGCCCCCTGTCCTGCTGACTCCCCTTCATCCCCTGCTTCCTCCCTCTTGTCACCTCTCCCTGCTCATCCACTGCGGCTCCTTCCCTACCACAGAGCTGCCCAGCTGCACCCAGCCTGTCTGCGTCTGCCTGCGGCCATCTGTCCTTGCCTTCCTTACTACCCCTCCCCCACCTTGAAGCTACCCTCACCCATGGGTTCTGCCTACCTTCCTCTCCCGCCGGTAGCCTTGCCCTTCCCCCATCCATTCATCCCCCCCCATCTCCTTGCTCCCCCACGCCTACCCCCATCTGCTCCCCCTCCTTCCCTGACTCCCCTGGAGTCCAGGGCCCTGTGAGCCGTCAGTTCATTGCAGAAACTCACAACCCACCTCCGGACAAGGGTGTCTGGGGGTGCTTGGCCCGTGGCCCTCTTGGCTGGAGAGCGACACTTCCCACGTGTGTGTGTCCTGCCTGGGGCCTGCCACACCTCCAGTGCCCTGAACAGCCCTTTGATTTCACTCTTCTTTCAAACAGAAAGTGGAACCTAGACAGTGGCAGGGCGGTAGCGGGGAGGCTGTGCACAGATGAAGCACCTGTGGTGTGCTGCCGTGGGAGCTGGCTGCCGTGGGAGTCTGCTGCCGTGGGAGTTTGTTGTGGCTTCAGTAAAGCTCAGGGCAGCCCAGGCTGGAGGTGCTTTCTCTCTCCAGCTTCCACAGAGGACGCCGATGGCAGGGCTGCTGGGGAGATTGCAGGCAGTGGCCCCAGAGGCTTCTGTCCCCCAGGGTCACTCAGCCGCCCAGCCACGTCTGACTGCCCAGGCTGGGGTGGGGACCGTGGCCAGGTGGCGTCCTCATCCTGTTGCAGCCGGGTGTCTGGCCAGCTGTGTAGCAGGCTCCTCCCTGCATGGCCCTGGGGCACCCTAAGCTCCTTAGCAGCCTCTGGACAAAGGCGATCCTCCTTCTGCAGCAGGAGTAGGGGTGGCGGTGGGCACTGGGAGCCAGGCGGGGGAGGGAGGTGGCGCACTCAGGCCTGTAGCGTCCCCTTCTCTGCCCGAGGAGGCCGATGGGATTGAATGGTGGGCTCTTGGGGTAAGACAGGTCCTTTATCGGGAGGCCGGTGTGCAGGTGATAAGAACGCCGACAGTGACGGCAGGCGATGTTCCCTGAGCCATGCCATGGCCAGCAGTGTCATTCCCTGGTCTCTTCCCAGCCCCAGGAGGCTGGGTCGGTACCCGCTTTTGTAGAAGGCCCCGGCTGAGTGAGCTGAACGAGGGGGAATGGGATTCAGGCCCAGGCAGCTGGGAGTGCACCCCAGGCCTGCGTCCAGGCTGACCCGCTGTTCTGTGCCCCCTCTGGTTTCCCTGGTGGGTACCCTCCTCCCTCTGCCCCGGACCCCCATTAGCACTGGAAGCCGCTCTGTCCTCTGTTGTCACAGAAGCAGGAGAGAGTTTTAGCTCAGCCTCCTGGGAGAGGCCTGGGTAGACAGCAGGCCAGGGTGTGTGTGTGTGTGTGTGTGTGCGCGCGCGCATGCCTGTGTGTGTGTATGTGTGTGTGTGCGTATGTGTGAGTGTGCGTATGTGTGTGTGTCTGTGGTGTGTCTGGTGTGTGTATGTGTGGTGTGTGTGTGTGTGTCTGTGTGGTGTCTGTGTGTGTATCTTTGTGTGGTGTATGTCTTTGTGGTATGCGTGTGGTGTCTGTGTGTCTTTGTGTAGTATGTGTGGTGTGTGTGCGTCTGTGTGTAGTATGTGTGTTTGTGTGCGGTGTGTGTGTCTGTGTGTGTCTGTGCGGTGTCTGTGTGTGTGTGTGTGTGTGTCTGTGCTGTGTGTGTGTGTGCGTGTGTCTGGTGTGTGTGTGTGGTGTATGTGTGTGTGTGTGTGGTGTATGTGTGTGTGGGTGTGAGTGTGTGTGCCTGTGTGTGGTGTCTGTGTGTATCTTTATGTGGTGTGTGTCTTTGTGGTGTGTGTGTGCGTGTCTTTGTGTAGTATGTGTGGTGTGTGTGTGTGTGCACATCTGTGTGTGGCGTGTGTGTGTGTGTGTGTGTGTGGGCAGCTCAGGGCCCAGTCTTGGAGGGCGACCAACCTCTGAGTGGCCCGTTGTTGTCCGCCATGTGCGTGTTCTGTGTCTGCGCAGAGAGCAGGCCTGGGGGCTGAGTCTGCTGCCTGCCAGCCTCTCCAGCCTGGCTGCACCCTCGGGCCTATGGGTTGGGAGGGTCTGTGTCCCTTACCGCTGCTCTGCGGTTCTTTCTGCCTGCCTGGCTTTCCCCCTTGTCAGGAATCCCTCTGCCTGCGGTGCGCCCGCTGGGATCTCTCTTAGTCTCTGTGTCTGTCTGTGTCTTTCTATCTCGTTCTTTTTGTGTCTCTGTTACCACGTCTCTTTCTGTCTCTATTTCTCTCTGTCTCTATCCATGTCCATTTCTGTTTCTCGACCTCTTTGTCTGTCTGTCTCCGTCTCTGTGTCTGTCTCTCTCTCCTCTCTGCTTGGACCACAAGGTGGGGAGCGTGACGGGGTTGGTGCTGGGGCCTGGCCAGCCTGGCCGCAGTAATTGCTCCAGGCTGTGAAGAGATTTGGAAAGTGTGAGCAAGAGAACATGCCTGGGAGAGTGCTCTCAGAGGCGTCTGCGTCTGCTGTGTGGAATTCAGCTGGGTGCCTGAGGCAGGAATTCGATGGGATTTTTCTGTGTTTGCCCCCTCTGCCCTGCTGTGTTCCTGTTTTCTGATGCTCCTCTGCTCTTCAGCTTCTGGAGTTCTGTGGCATCAAAGACTTCCTTGGGAATTCACCGAACTTTGTTTTGGGGACTTTAGAATTATCACAAATACCACCATCTCTGAAAATCCTGAACGGGGACAGACAGCCCCTGTCAAATTTAAACATGAATTCTGGCTCACATAACAAGTCCAGGTTTGTTAGCTTCAGGTACAGCTTGATCTGGGTGAAACAATGTCCTGAGAACCTGCCTGTTTTCCCTTGGCTCCTCCATCTTTCACGGGGTCTTGGTGTGTTAGCAGGAAGGAAGCTGGTGGCTCTAGGCATTCCTCCTCCCAGGTTCAAGGCCAGCCAAAAAAGAGCAGTCTCCCACCTTCTCTCCACATTTCTAGCCCTTAACTGCTTTTTCTTCTCACCATGAGTGGGCCCATGCCTGTCCTGGAACCTGTCACTGGAGTAGGGGTTAGACTGGGAGTACATGAAGCTGGGTCCCACTTTTTCCTGGAGCTGGCATAGGGGAGCTGGAGGGCTTTTCTGCTTCTGTGTCTTCAGTTTTGCATGATAAACTTTTCTCCTTCACATTGGCTTGAAGTTTTACAGCAGGGGCATCTGATAAATGGTACCAACCGCGCCCTGGCAACTTGTGCAGGTGTATTAGTTTGTTGCTTTGCTTCCCTTGGCTTTGGTTGGGTGGGAAGGTGGACAGTCATCGCGACTGTGCCCGCAGGCCTGACCGCCGGGCTCCCTCAGCCCCCATTCTGGGAAACCTAGCACTGGGGAAGCGGTCCTGGCAACCCGCGTCTGCCTCTAATTTTTCAGTTGAGGGCTGGTTCACGTAAATGTAACCACGTTAAAGTAACAGTTCATTGGCTTGTCGGACATTTACAGTGTTGTGCAGCTGTCACCTCTATCGAGTTCCAGAACATTCTCATCACCCCAAAGGGAGAACTCCACACTAATCACTAATCAGTCGCTCCCTGTGTTAATCTGTTCTCACACTGTGAATAAACACATGCCTGAGACTGAGTAATTTCTAATAGAAAAAGGTTTAATTGATTCACAGTTCAGCGTGGCTGGGGAGGCCTCAGGAAACTTGCAGTCCTGATGGAAGGCGAAGCAAACACGCCCTTCTTCACATGGCAGCAGCAAGGAGACGTGCAGAGCAAAAGTGGGGAAAGGCTACAAAACTCTCGGGTCTCATGAGAACTCTATCACGAGAACAGGTTGTGGGGAAACCGCCCCCATTATTGAATGACCTCCCTTGGCCTCTCCAACGACCGTGGGGATTATGGGAACTACAATTCAGGATGAGATTTGGGCGGGGACACAGCCAAGCTGTATTACTCCTCACTACCCCTCCTCCTTGTTCCTGGCAAACACTCATCCATTGTGTGGATTCGCCTATTCTGGACATTTCATGTAAGTGGAATCGTACACTCTGCAGCCTCTTATGTCTGGCTGCTTTCACTCAGCAGCATATTCTCGGGCTTCATCCACAGTGTAGCCTGGGTCAGTGCTTCAGTCCTTTAAAAAAAAAAAAAGATGGGGTCTTGCTACGTTGCCCAGGCTGGTCTTGAACTCCCGGGCTCAAGCAATCCTCCTGCCTCGGCCTCCATGCCCGGCCCTTCCCATGGCATTGTATGGATATGCCACGTTTTACTTACCTGTTCATCAGGTGATGGACTGGCTTGTGCAGTTTTGCTGTGAATCAAAGCTAAACCCGAATGTTAAAGAAGAACCTGTTAAAGACAACAGCTGTTATCCATGGAGAGTTTAAAGGAAGTAAGTTTCCAGCAACTTTTCCAAGTGTCAATAGTGGTTGCCAGCTGCTGCTTCTACTGGTGCTGCCCATTAGTCCTGGGGATGGAAACTTACTTTTGGTTAGTGTTGCTTTGGAGCATTATTCCCAGGTTGGATGAGTGGTTTGCTCTCAGTTTTGGGGTGGCCCGGTCCCCAGAGCCCCCCTTCCATATCCTGGTCCTTGCTGTGCTCTCTCTCTTCTTGATCCAGTTAGAAGCACGGAGATGGGATAGCGGAGATGTTTCTTGTCGCTGGTAGTGCCGCTGGCCTCTGGGTGCCATGCTTGCTGCTACCACTCGTCTTAAGAACCTCAAGAAATGACATGGGCTGCAGGGAGAGACCAGCCAAGCCCCCGAGGTGGACTGCAGTGAGGGGCTGGGCGGTGGCATTGGGACATGGGTCTGACGTCAGTTGGCACAGAAGGGGTTTTGGGCACTTCGGGCAGCAGAGCCAGCCTGCGCAAAGGCCCGGGGGTGCCAGATGCATGAGCTGTCAGCGGCTTGCTGTGGGTGGGGTCGGGTGCCTGTGGCCCTGCTTGTGCTCCTGCCGGGGAGCAGTGAGCCCGCACCCGCTGACATGCACACACACTTCCGAGGCTTTTTCCAGGGACTTTTTCTCTTCCACACATTTCTGCCTTTAATTTCTGGAGGTCCTGCACTCTGGGTCCCTGGAAGGGGTGCTGCTTTGGTGCTTATGCTCAGCCCCATGGTTCTATGGGGTGAACGGATGTGTGGCTGGGACCCCATTTCTGATGTGGGCGCCCCTGCAGCCTCCCCCTTCCAGCACCTTCCAAGGTAGGGTGCTGAGTGCCTTCGGCATGTCGTCAGACAGTAGTCCCACTTCCCATGGAGGTTGTGGCAGTTACATGGATTAAGACTTGCGAGTTGCTTAGAACAGGAGGCCAGCAAACTCCAGCAAGTTCCAAATCTGGCCCTCAGCCTGTTTTTGTAAATAAAGTTTTATTGGCACACAGCCACGCCCATTCAGTCCCCATCACCTGTGGCTGCTTTTGCACTACAGTGGCAGGGGCAAGTAGAGGAGACAGACCTCGTGGCCCTCAAAGCTCGAGGTGTTTTTACCATCTGGCCCTTTATAGGAAAGTGCGAGGGCCTCTGGCATCCAGCCCCCGTGGCCTCCAGGCTCCCGGTTTCCTCCTCCATTAATGGAGATGAAGCAGCAACTCCCTCGGAGGGCTGCGGTGGGGTCCGCTTCGTGGGGCGTGGGGAGCCCTGGGATGCGCTGAGTCCCCGGGGGAGGTGGCCTGAGGAGCACAGAGGACTACGTCGGACGACTGAGACGTATGAGCCCTTGTCTGCATTTCCCTCGAGAAGTCCACACGTGTGGAGGGAGTCCTGGGTCATCCAGGTGCCTGCTGTCCTTATCCCCACATCTCAGATGGTAACAGAGGCCAGAGGCAAACCTAGTGTGACCCCAAGACTCCTGGCGCCTGTGGGCCTTGCTGGGGCTCTGTGGGTTGAGGGGAGGACGGAGGCCCTGAGGATGTAGGAGTGGACAGAGGATGACACAGCCTCTGCGAATCCCAAGGTGGGGGGGACACCCGGTGGCCCCCGGGCTGCAGTTGTCCTGGGAATAATGCACCCTGTGTTCTCTGGGTGCAGCTGCCGCGGGGGCGGGGAGGTGGTGGCCTGGCGCTGCTTCGGGCCTCGTCTGCCAACAGCTGCCGGCTTGGCCCTGAGGGTGGCACGGGGCGGGGTCTGGGTTCCTGGAGCCCGGGTAGGGGGGACCATCCCAGCCAGCATTTATTGAGGCTTACGGCACGCCAGGCTCGGAGCCATTAACTCATTCAAGACTCTCAAGGACCTGGGAGGTGCGAACTGTTCTCCCCATTGTACAGATGAAGAAGCTGAGGCAGGGAGCAGCTGAATGATCTGCTTGAGGTCACCGAACTGGAGAGTGGCACAGGGGGCTGGGATTTGATCCCAGGGCTGCACAGCAGGGACTGGTCTTTTTTTGTAACCTTATCCTGAGAATGCTCCCAGCACTGCCTGGGTGCAGTGGGCGGAAGGCATCCGTGGGTAGCGGGGTGCAGGCTGCCTTTGTTGTTTTGTTTTTTTTTTTGAGACGGAGTTTCGCTCTTGTTACCCAGGCTGGAGTGCAATGGCGCGATCTCGGCTCACCGCAACCTCCGCCTCCTGGGTTCAGGCAATTCTCCTGCCTCAGCCGCCTGAGTAGCTGGGATTACAAGCACGCGCCACCATGCCCAGCTGAATTTTTCTATTTTTAGTAGAGACGGGGTTTCACCATGTTGACCCGGATGGTCTCGATCTCTTGACCTCGTGATCCACCCGCCTCGGCCTCCCAGAGTGCTGGGATTACAGGCTTGAGCCACCGCGCCCGGCCTAAGCACATTCTCATAAACAGCTGTATCACATAAAGGGTAACTCTCCATGAAGAAAATCAGAAAACACATGAGCCAACAATAAGAAAAAAGTAAAAATACCCTCTTCTGCCCTGCTGCCTAGATCACTCCTTGTAGCTTCTCTGTTGCCTCTTCTAGTGGCTTTTCTGTGTGTTTGGGATACATGTTGTCTGCAGAGCCACATGTGTGCTGGCTTCATGGTTCTGGAACCTGCGTGTTTGGACTGTGCTTCATGAACGGGTGTTTGCAGAGGGTCCGTAGAGGCCAGGCCTTGGGGAAATGGAGGCTGTGGGTCTTGGTTCCTTGGGCTGGTGGGGAGCACACAGATGGAGTGAGTGGAGGAAGAGAGGTGTGTTACGGGAACAGGGAGTTGGAAGACTTTGTAACTCAAGGAGAGGCCAGGAAACCATTGGTGTAGCTGGAGCGTTTGAACTGCATCTGGAGGCCGTAAAGGACTCTGACCTTTGGAGAATGGGTAACGGCTGGGATGGGGATCGCATCCTTGAACAGGTAGGACTGTTCTGACAGCTGCCCAGTACTCGGCCTGGAGTCAGGGACGGAAACTGGGGTGGACTGTGGAGGGGGCGCGTATTAGTCCATTTTCATGCTGCTGATAAAGACATACCCAAGACTGAGCAATTTAAAAAAGAAGCAGGTTTAATTGGACAGTTCCACGTGGCTGTGGAGGGTTCAATCATGGCAGAAGGCAAGGAGGAGCAAGTCATGTCTTACATGGATGGCAGCAGGCAAAAAACAACTGTATTGGTCAGGGTTCTCTAGAGGGGCAGAACTCACACACTCACAAACACACACACACACACACACACACACACACACACACACAGAGTGGTTCTCTAGAGGGGCAGAACTAACACACACACAAAGAGTGGTTCTCTAGTGGGGCGGAACTCACACACACACACACACACACACACACACACACACAGTGGTCCTCTAGTGGGGCGGAACTCACACACAGTGGTTCTCTAGAGGTGCAGTACTAACACACACACACACACACAAAGAGTGGTTCTCTAGAGGGGCAGAACTCACACATACACACACACACACACACACACACACACACACACACGAGAGTTTATTAAAGAGTATTTATTCACACGATCACAAGGTCCCACAAGAGGCCATCTGCAGGCTGAGGAGCAGGGAAGCCAGTCTGAGTCCCAAAGCTGAAGACCTTGGAGTCTGATGTTCAAGGTCGGGAAGCACCCAGCAGGGGAGAAAGATGTAGGCTTGGAGGCTAGGCCAGTCTAGCCCTTTCACGTTCTTCTGCCTGCTTTGTATTTGCTGGCAGCTGATTAGATGGTGTCCACCCAGATTAAGGGTGGGTCAGCCTCCCCAGCCCACAGACTCAAATGTTAATCTCCTTTGGCAGCACCCTCACAGACACACCCAGGATCAGTACTTTGCATCCTTCAATCCAATCAAGTTGACACTCTGCATTAAACATCACAGGGCATTACGGACCAGGGGTGTCCCCTGTGCTGACTCCATGCCCGTTTTTTCTCTGCCACAGGACCGCAGCCTGACTGGCAAACTGGAACCGGTGTCTCCCCCCAGCCCCCCGCACGCCGACCCTGAGCTGGAGCTGGTGCCTCCGCGGCTGTCCAAGGAGGAGCTGATCCAGAACATGGACCGCGTGGACCGAGAGATCACCATGGTGGAGCAGCAGATCTCTAAGCTGAAGAAGAAGCAGGTGTGAATGGGCAGGGGTGGGCGGTATTGGCTGTGAGCCTCCATTCTAGCAGCAGTGATGGTGCTGTCACGACCTGCGCTAAGCAAAGCCCTTTCCAAGTTCCCAGGTGCTCGCTGGTTTTTATGCCCTTTACCTTTATTGGACAGGAGCACCATCCACAGAACTTTCTGCCATGATGGAGACACTGTATCTGCAGGATAGCCACGTTCCACTGTTGAGCATTGGAAATGTGCCTGCTGCAACTGAGGAATGGATTTGTAAATTTTGTTTAATATACACATTCAATGTGCCTTTCCATAGCCACACAGACTGCTGCATTAGGCAGCGCGGGCATGCCGGGCTAGAGTTCAGGATTTCCAGCCAGGTCGTCCAGGTTCAGATCCTGTTTTTCCCAACACCCGGCAGTGTGGGTGAGCAGTCCCTTCTCGGTGCTTCCCTTTCCTTATCTGTGATGCGCGGAAATAGCCCCGGCCTCCTGACTGCTCCTCACCAGCCGTGTGGCCCCGGAACTTTCATCTCTGGAGTCTCGGTTTCCTTGCCTGTAAAATGGACAGCTTGTAGAAGAGGAAGCAAGACCTGGAGATTAAAAATAAATCCGCATTGTCACTGTTGAAACCACACAAAACATGAGAAAAATCTGATGTAAATATTTATAACATTCCTTTTATAATTTTGTTTTGAATATGAGTTAATATACAATTCCCTGATAATCTGCCTTTTTCCAGCTCTTCGTGATTCACTCCCTGGTATCATTCAGGTCTCTGCTCTGATGTCCCTGACACCAAGGGGCCACCTCGGCTTTGTACATGAACATGCACCCCAACCCTCCTTTATTTTGGGTTCAGCCAATCTAGCCAATTCTAGCTGTTGCTGGTTTTTGTAAATAAAGTTTTATTGGCACAGCTACGACGACTTGTCTGTGTATCTCTATACACATGTGTCTGTATGACTGCTTTTGTGCCACATTGGCAGAGTTAAGTCATCACAACAGAGACCTGTGTGGCCTGCAAAGTCAAAAATATTTGCTATTTAGGCCTTTAAAGAAAAGCTTTGGGCCGGGCACAGTGGCTCATGCGTGTAATCCCGGCACTTTGGGAGGCTGAGACTGGAGAATCACTTGAGCCCAGAAGTTTGAGTCCAGTGTGGCAACAGAGTGAGACCCCATCTCTACAAATAATTTAAAACATTAGCCAGGTGTGGTGGTGCATGCTTGTGGTCACAGCTACTCAGGAGTCTGAGGCAGGAATGCCTGAGCCCAGGAGGTTTAGGCTGCATGAGCCATGATCACACCACTGCACTCCAGCCTGGGCGACAGAGTGAGACCCTATTTCACCAAAATGATAAATTTTGCCAATTGCTGATCTGTCTCGTCACCCCAATGGTGGCCTCATTATTTGAATTAATATAGGCCCAGCTTTGTTAGACAGTGGTCCTCTCCTTCTCTTCCTGTTAACTGCTATGTTCTGAGCAGCATGGGGTACATAGTAGGTGCTCATTAAAAATGGTTGACTGAGTCATCGCGACACTGTCTTGGCCCCAGGGAGTGTGTAGACTAACAGGGAAGTAGGCTCATATCCAACGCACTCCAGACAAGGAAGTGGGGGCTCCAAGGAGGATCAAGGGCTCATCCCAGCCACTGTAGGCAGATCGCGAAGGCTGGTGAGAGAAGGGTTCCAGGAAGAGGTGCCGTGGGAGCTGGGTTTTGAAGGGGGAGAGCGTTGATTTCAAGGGGCGATCAGGGCTGTCACGTGGTTGGGGGAACCAGGATTTGGAGATAGTCCAACTGTAGGGCCTAGTCCTCGAGACTGCCAGCGGTCCCAGGCTTCAGCAGGCAGTGGGTAGGTCTCATGATGGTGGCGCAGGCATCCCGAGGGGGCCAGACCCCAGCGGGGGTGGGCAGACATTGCCAGGGCCAGCCTGGTACTGCACCTTTAGGTCTCTAGTCCCGGCCCTGGGGTGGATCTGAAGCTGCGGGGCACTGGCACACGCTGGTGACTGCAGCTGGCAGCCCGGCGGCTCCAGACGGCCCTCAGTGGTTAGATTTGCGGTTTTTGTTTGTTTGTTTCCCCCCTAAATTCTACTTTGGCATTTTTCAAAAGTGAAATTCTCAAACATGATCATTTTAAAGTGCACAGGTCAGTGGCGTTTGGCATGTTCGGTATCATGCCGCCATCACCTCTGTCTGGTTCTAAGCCGTTGCAGCAGCCCCCAGGGAAGCCGCCTAGGAGCTGAAGCAGCCTGTTCTGTCTCCACGATTCACCTGTTCCAGACGTGTCCTATGCATTGGATCACACAGCACTCGTCCTGTTGCGTCTGGGCTCTTCCACGTCGCGTCCTGGTTTTGGGGTTTATCATGTTGTCTCTCGTCTCAGTCCTTCGTTCCTTTTTAGAGCTGAATCATATTTCATTGTATGGAGATGCCACCTTTGTCTATTTCATTATCGGTGGCCATTGGGGCCGCGGCTGTTGTGAATCACGCTGCTGGTGGGCATTCGTGCCCGCGTTTTTGTGGGACACCTGTTTTCAGTTCTTGTGGGTATATACCTAGGCACGGAATTATTGCGCAGTGACTCCAGGTTTAATGTGCTGATGACTTTCCAAGCTGTTTTCCACGTCAGCTGCCGCATTTTACATTCCTACCAGCAGCGTATGAAGGTTCCAGGTTTTCCACACCCTCACCAGCCCCCGTCTTCTCGAGACCGAGTCTCACTCTGTTGCCCAGGCTGGAGTGCAGCGGTGCCATCTTTGCCCACTGCAGCTTCTACGTCCTGGGCTCAAACGATCCTCCGATCTCGGCCTCCTGAGTAGCTGGGAGTACAGGTGTGTACCACCAAACCCAGCTAATTTTTGCATCTTTTGTAGAGATGGGGTTTTACCCTGTTGCCCAAGCTGGTCTCAAACTGCTGGTCTTGAGTGATCTGCCCCCTCGGCCTCTCAGATGTTGGGTTTCCGGTGCAAGCCACACTGGCCAGCCACACCAACCGTTTTATCTTCCTTGGAAAAACGTTTTTGATGTTGTGCAGCGGTGCCCCTTGTGGTCTGACTCCATGAGACAGCCCTTTTTAGTGCGTCGCGGCGGTGCAGGAGGACTTTCCTGCATTGCCTCCTTGATCCTCCAGACAGCCTTACAGGTGGGCGTGTACTTGCGGGTTTTGCTGAGCAAACACTGAGGTTGGGGGCGAAGGGCCCTGCCCGAGACTGCAGAGCTGGTGAGCGTGGGGCTCAGGCTTACATCCTGGCCCAGCAGAGCTCAGTCGCCTTCTTAGCTGGGTCTCTGTAGGTGTCCCAGGTAGTGTTTTCCTCTAGTGCCTGCGGGAGGGCCAACCTTCCCCGGCTGGAGGGAGTCTCCCTTCCACCCACCCTTTAGGGGCCCTGGACTTCTCACTCTTGCCTTCATTTGCTTGGTGCTTAGCGGGAGTATTCCGATGCCCTTCCTGAAGCAACCACCAGGGGTCGCTATGGGACTGAGGCAGTTCTGCTCAGGCCTCCAGCCCCGGAGTTGGCAGAAGCCAGGACCCTGGGTTTTCTGGCTCTTGCTGCGTTCACTTCTTGGCCACCTTTTTGGGTTCATACTGATATGCCCTGTGGTCACGTGCGGGCTGTGTGAGCATCATAACTGGAGCAGACCATGTTCTGATCTCTCTTGCAATGCCCTGTCACATTGCAGAACTGGGCATTGGCCTCCCATCTGACCTTGGGCCAGTGTCCGAAACGCTGTGGTCTTCAGCCACCCTCTTGCTATGAAGCAGATGGCAGGATGATGGAATGCACTTTCCAAGGGTGTTAGGAGGGGGTCCAGTATACGAATATATGAGGAGGGGTTGATGGGGGTGATCAGGATGAGGATGAAGGGGTGATGAGGATGATGGGCAGTGGGGATGATAGGGGATGGGGATGATGATGATGG